>NC_134256.1:22831521-23000012 GCF_965152275.1 Natator depressus | reverse complement strand
CAGCCGGCCCCCAGCTTCCCCCAGCCCCCATCGCCTTCCGCACCCAGGGCGAGCAGGAGTACCCGCAACTGCGAGCTGGACAAGTGTCCCGGGGTCCCCGGGCGATGCTCTGACCTGCTCCCCACGAAGCCGGGCAGGACTCTGGGGGAGTCTCCTCTCGGGGAGCAGCCTGTCTGCAGGACACACAGCTCCCCCGGCTTCCCCCTTCCTGGCTCTGACCCCGGAGCCGCCAGCCTCCTCTGCCCCTCCGGGCGCTTCCCCCAGCGCGTCCCCCGGGGCGGGGTCCTGGGGAAGCCAGAGGGTCCTGCCCCCAAGTCCGCAGCCAGACGGGACTCTCAGCCCGCGGGGAAACCAGAAGGTTTATTAGACGACAGGGACATGGTCTAACACAGAGCTTGTAGGTGCAGAGAACAGGACCCCTCAGCTGGCCCATTTTGAGGGGCAGTGAGCCAGACAACCCGTCTGCCCTTCACTCCATGTCCCCAGCCAGCCCCAAATTGAAACTCCCTCCAGCCCCCCCTGCTCTGGGCTTTGTCCCTGTCCCCGGCCAGGAGGTCACCGGATCCCTTTGTTCTCCAACCCTTTAGCTCTCACCTGGCAGGGGGAAGGGCCCAGGCCATCAGTGGCCAGGAGACAGAGTGTCGCCATTTATGGACCCTGGCCCTTTGCAACAATTACACCCCTGCCTTATCCCACCCCCTAGAGCCTTACGAAATGCCTAGGGGAAACTGAGGCACCCACACAGTATTCAGGGAAAACAAAGAACATTCCCACCTCGTCAAATGGACATGGCTCAGTGGGGGGCAGTGGCAGTCCCGGTGCCCCCTAACGCCCCCCAGCAGCAGTGTGTGGAGGGGTGGCTCAGTGCAGGGGGGCTGGGAGGGGCAGTGTGGGGCACGGTTCAGCGCGGGAGGGCCGGGAGGGCAGGTGTGGGGCACAGCTCAGCGCGGGGGGGCCGGGAGGGCGGGTGTGGGGCACGGCTCAGCGCGGGGGGCCGGGAGGGCGGGTGTGGGGCACGGCTCAGCGCGGGGGGGACCGGAGGGCGGGTGTGGGGCACGGCTCAGCGCGGGGGACCGGGAGGGGCGGGTGTGGGGCACGGCTCAGCGTGGGGGGGGCCAGGAGGGCGGGTGTGGGGCACGGCTCAGCGCCCCTGACCCCCGCCCCCCAGCGGCAGTGTGTGGAGTACGCGCTGAAGGCCCCAGCCGCTGCGGCGCTACATCCCCAAGAACCGGCACCAGCACCGGGTGTGTGGGCGGCCGTGAACTGCTCGGCCTTCGAGTACGGCATGGTCCTGCTCATCCTGCTCAACACCATCGCCCTGGCCGTGCAGGTGCTGCCCGGGCGGGGCCTGGGGCAGGGGGCGGGGCCTGGGGCGGGGTGGGGCATGGCATGGGGATGGGGCCTGGGGCAGGGGGTGGGGCTGGGGGAGGGGTGGGGCATGGCATGGGGATGGGGCCTGGGGCGGGGCCTGGGGCAGGGGTGGGGCATGGCATGGGGATGGGCTGGGGCAGGGGGTGGGGCATGGCAGGGGGTGGGGCCTGGGGCAGGGGTGGGGCATGGCTGTCTGGGGGCGGGGCTTCTCTCTCCATCAGGGTAGGGGGGTGGGGCCGGGCCCCCCTCACCCTGCACTCGCCCCCCAGCACTACGAGCAGTCGCAGCCGTTCAACTACGTCATGGACTGCTCAACATGGTCTTCACCGGCTCTTCACCGTGGAGATGGTGCTGAAGATCATCGCCTTCAAACCCCGGGTAGGCGGGGCCTGCGGTGAGGGGGCGGGGCCTGCGGTGAGGGGGCGGGGCGGGCATGACGGGGGTGGGGCCTTGTGTGAAGGGCGGGGTCTGGCAAGCTGTGGGCGGGCTGGGACATGCGCCCCATGGCTGACCCCCCTGCCCCGCTCCCAGCACTATTTCTGTGACGCCTGGAACACCTTCGACGCGCTGATCGTGGTGGGCAGCGTGGTGGACATCGCCGTCACCGAGGTCAATGTAAGCGCCCCCCTTCCCCAAATCTGGGGCGGGGACCCCAGTGTCCGGGCCACACCACGTGGGGCTGGGGGAAGTGAGAGGAAGCTGGCAGGTCCCAGGGGGAGCTGGAGGATAGGGAGATGGGGGGCATGGGGAGTGGGGGAATCAGGCCCCGTGCCCCGCCCCGGAGGGGTCCCTGCCTGTCCGGCCCCCACGCCCTGCCCCGGGGGGTCCCTGCGTGACCAGCCCCCGCGCCCTGCCCCGGGGGGGCTCATGTCGCAGCGCCAGGCCAGGGGTCCCGGTATAAAATGGGAATCCACGGGGCCTGGAACATGCTGGAGAAATCCCCCCCCGGTCCCCACACACCCATCCTCTGTCTGTCTGTCCCCCCACACATACCCCCATCCGTCTGTCCCACACGCTCCGTCCATCCGTCCGTCCACCCACGTCGGTGTCTGTCTCTCATCTCTCCCATGGTTGTTTCCGGCGGACGTCGGGGTCTCATGGCTTCATCCTCCGTCTCCTCCTCTCGTCATCATCACAACTCCCGGCCCCGTAGAACGGCGGCCACGTTGGCGATGGTAACGCCCTGGGATCCCCCCCGGGCTGGGGGACGGGGGCCAGAGCCTGGCGAGACTCTGGAGGTGGACGAGGTGGTGGGTGCAGGGGGGTGTCGGAGGGAGTGGGGGGAGCCGTGGGGCCTGGCGCGGGGGCTGCTGTGGGCGCCGTGACCCCCCCCCTGCCCCGCAGAGCTCGGAGGACAGCTCCCGCATCTCCATCACCTTCTTCCGCCTCTTCCGCGTCATGCGCCTGGTCAAGCTGCTCAGCAAAGGCGAAGGGATTCGCACCCTGCTCTGGACCTTCATCAAGTCCTTCCAGGTGGGACGGCGCCCGCGGGGGCCCCCAGGCAGGGCTGAGGGGTGTCCTTCCCAGCCCCCTGTTCTCACCGCGCCGCCCGCAGCCGGTGGGGCCCTGGCCCCACTCCACAGCCCGCGGGGGACGCAGCCGGGTGACTGGTCGGCCGTAGAGCCGAGCTCGTTAGCACCAGGAGCAGGAACTTTCAGCAGAGTCCGTCTGGGGGGACCCCGGGCCTGGTGCCCCTGACCCCCCCTCCCCGAGTCCCAGTCTGGAGACTGCCGGGCCCCAGACCTGCCTGTTCCCCTCCTTCCCCCAGGCCAGCAGGTCACCTGGGCTGCCCCAGCACCTCCGGCTGGTCCTTGCCGAGGAGGAGGAGATAGGGTGTTGGCCACTGTTCGGGCCCAGGTGGCCACTTGGGTCACACCTGCCCTCTAGGGGTTGCTGCACCAATCACACACACTCATCCCCCCGCCTAGGTACTTGAGTAACACGGAGGGGATGAGGGGGTACACCCATGGGGGGATGGGGGGTACACCCAGGGGGTTATGAGGGTATACCTGGGGGGAGATGGGGGTACACCCATGGGGGGATGGGGGATACATCCAGGGGGCTATGGGGGTACATCGGGGGGGAATGAGGGGGTACACCCATGGGGGGATGGGGTGTACACATGGGGGGATGGGGGGTACACCCGGGGGTTATGGGGGTACACCCTTCCCAGCATGCACTGCGCGCACCCATGGGCAGCCCAGACGGAGCAATGCATGCTGGGCGCCAGGGTGGGCTGGAGCGGGACATACTGGGAGCACCCCGGTGGAGTCAGCCGTACAGGGGGTGGGGCTGGAAGGGGGGGTTGTGACCCCACCATATTCTGACCCCCCCGTGTCTCTCCACAGGCCCTGCCCTACGTCGCCCTGCTGATCGCCATGATCTTCTTCATCTACGCTGTCATCGGCATGCAGGTGAGTGGGGGAGGAGCCTTGCACGGCTGTGCATGTGCAATGCACACACTAGTGCACTGGCCTTGCACGCCCCCACAAGCGTGAACTGCTGAGGGTGCCTCTGAGACATGCCTGAGTGTGGGTCTTGCACTTGTGCAAGCCTGCGAGCATGCAACACACTGCCCTGCACGTGCAACGTGCACCCTTGTGCATGGCCCTGGGCATGCAAACACACCAAACCACATGCGGCACATTTGTGCGAGGCTAGGACCGAGCAAGGGATGCTGGAGCACACGTTACACACTTGCGCACACCCTGTGTCTGCAGCCCAGTCCTGAGCATGTGGCACACCCTCGTGCATGGCTCTGATTGTGCGACATGCACCAGAGGGTTCCTCTGGCCCACGCACATTGTGCTGTGTCTGCCTCTGGAAGCTGGCGTGTGCCTCGCACACCCGGGTCTGGGCCACACTAGTATCTATCACAAGCAAACCCAGGGATGCTTGTGCATAGAGACCCCAGGCGTGCAACACCCCTGCGCAGCCCTGAGTGTGCAACACGTGCACATGCGTGTGTCTCCACGTGCACCATGCGCATAGGGCTCCAGTCGTGCATCGCACACGTGTCTCTGCCTGGCACGCGGGCGGGGAGCTCAGGAGAGCTAACCTGCAGGGCAGCAGGGAGCAGGAAGGGTGGGGGTGGCGGGGCGCTGGGGGGGCAAGGGGTCCCTTTTGGGGTGCCCCACCCCGCTGACGTCCGGGTGTTTCAGACCTTCGGCAAAGTGGCGATGCAGGACGGGACGCAGATCAACCGCAATAACAACTTCCAGACGTTCCCCCAGGCCGTGCTGCTGCTCTTCCGGTACCGTGCCCACCCGGCCCCCCGCCATCCCCCCGTTCCTCCCGGGGGCCCCCCAATACCCAACTTCCCCCCAGGGCTCCACCACTCCCCCTGGGGGCCTCCGACGCCCCCACTCCCCCTGGGGCTCTACCATCTCCCCAACTCCCCCCGACGCCCCCACTCCCCTGGGGACCCCCGACGCCCCACTCCCCCTGGGGACCCCGACGCCCCCACTCCCCCCTGGGGCTCTACCATCTCCCCAACTCCCCCCGACGCCCCCACTCCCCCCTGGGGACCCCCGACGCCCCCACTCCCCCTGGGGCTCTACCATCTCCCCAACTCCCCCCCGACGCCCCCACTCCCCCTGGGGCTCTACCATCTCCCCAACTCCCCCCGACGCCCCCACTCCCCCTGGGGACCCCCGATGCCCCCACTCCCCCCTGGGGACCCCCGACGCCCCCACTCCCCCCTGGGGACCCCCCGACGCCCCCACTCCCCCCTGGGGCTCTACCATCTCCCCAACTCCCCCCCGACGCCCCCACTCCCCCCTGGGGACCCCCGACGCCCCCACTCCCCCCTGGGGCTCTACCATCTCCCCAACTCCCCCCCGACGCCCCCACTCCCCCCTGGGGACCCCCGACGCCCCCACTCCCCCCTGGGGCTCTACCATCTCCCCAACTCCCCCCCGACGCCCCACTCCCCCTGGGGCTCTACCATCTCCCCAACTCCCCCCGACGCCCCCACTCCCCCTGGGGACCCCGATGCCCCCACTCCCCCCTGGGGACCCCCGACGCCCCCACTCCCCCCTGGGGCTCTACCATCTCCCCAACTCCCCCCGACGCCCCCACTCCCCCTGGGGACCCCCGACGCCCCCACTCCCCCCTGGGGACCCCCGACGCCCCCACTCCCCCCTGGGGCTCTACCATCTCCCCTGAGGCCTCCGACGCCCCCACTCCCCCCTGGGGCTCTACCATCTCCCCAACTCCCCCCGACGCCCCCACTCCCCCTGGGGACCCCCGACGCCCCCACTCCCCCCTGGGGCTCTACATCTCCCCAACTCCCCCCGACGCCCCCACTACCCTGGGGACCCCGAGCCCCACTCCCCCCTGGGGCTCTACCATCTCCCCAACTCCCCCCGACGCCCCCACTCCCCCCTGGGGCTCTACCATCTCCCCAACTCCCCCCCGACGCCCCCACTCCCCCCTGGGGACCCCCGATACCCCCACTCCCCCTGGGCTCTACCATCTCCCCAAACTCCCCCCAATGCCCCAACTCCCCCTGGGGACCCCGATGCCCCCACTCCCCCCTGGGGCTCTACCATCTCCCCAACTCCCCCCCGACGCCCCCACTCCCCCCTGGGCTCTACCATCTCCCCAACTCCCCCCGATGCCCCAACTCCCCCCTGGGGACCCCCGACGCCCCCACTCCCCCCTGGGGCTCTACCATCTCCCCAACTCCCCCCCGACGCCCCCACTCCCCTGGGGACCCCCGACGCCCCCACTCCCCCCTGGGGCTCTACCATCTCCCCAACTCCCCCCCGACGCCCCCCACTCCCCCCTGGGGCTCTACCATCTCCCCAACTCCCCCCCGACGCCCCCACTCCCCCCTGGGGACCCCCGACGCCCCCACTCCCCCCTGGGGACCCCTGATGCCCCGACTCCCCCTGGGGCTCTACCATCTCCCCAACTCCCCCCCGATGCCCCCACTCCCCGCTGGGGACCCCCGACGCCCCCACTCCCCCCTGGGGCTCAACCATCTCCCCAACTCCCCCCCGACGCCCCCACTCCCCCCTGGGGCTCTACCATCTCCCCAACTCCCCCCCGACGCCCCCACTCCCCCCTGGGGACCCCCGATACCCCCACTCCCCCTGGGGCTCTACCATCTCCCCAACTCCCCCCAATGCCCCAACTCCCCCTGGGGACCCACGATGCCCCCACTCCCCCCTGGGGCTCTACCATCTCCCCAACTCCCCCCCGACGCCCCCACTCCCCCCTGGGGCTCTACCATCTCCCCAACTCCCCCCCGATGCCCCAACTCCCCCCTGGGGACCCCCGACGCCCCCACTCCCCCCTGGGGCTCTACCATCTCCCCAACTCCCCCCCCGACGCCCCCACTCCCCTGGGGACCCCGACGCCCCCACTCCCCCCTGGGGCTCTACCATCTCCCCAACTCCCCCCCGACGCCCCCACTCCCCGCTGGGGACCCCCGACGCCCCCACTGCCCCCTGGGGCTCTACCATCTCCCCAACTCCCCCCCGACGCCCCCCACTCCCCGCTGGAGACCCCCGACGCCCCACTGCCCCCTGGGGCTCTACCATCTCCCAACTCCCCCCCGACGCCCCCACTCCCCGCTGGGGACCCCCGACGCCCCCACTCCCCCTGGGGCTCTACCATCTCCCCAACTCCCCCCGACGCCCCCACTCCCCCCTGGGGACCCCCGATGCCCCCACTCCCCCCTGGGGCTCTACCATCTCCCCAACTCCCCCCCGACGCCCCACCTCCCCCTGGGAGCCCCCAACGCCCCCACTCCCCTGGGGCTCTACCATCTCCCCAACTCCCCCCGACGCCCCCACTCCCGCTGGGACCCCCGATGCCCCCACTCCCCCCTGGGGCTCTACCGTCTCCCCAACTCCCCCCCAATGCCCCAACTCCCACCCTGGGGCGGGCTGGGGGGAGCCATGGGGGGTGGGCAGGGCCAGGTGCTCGAGGGCGCCGTGGGGCTGGGCGGGACTGGGTGCCGGGGGGCCAAGTGGCACTGTGGGGCTGGGTTTTGGGAGGTGACATGGGCAGGGCCAGGTGCCATGGGGCTGGGCGGGATGCTGGAGGGGGCCGGGGGGCACCGGGGGACGCCAAGGAGCTGGGTGGGGCCAGCTGACCCCCCTCGCCCCCCAGGTGCGCCACGGGGGAGGCCTGGCAGGAGATCATGCTGGCCAGCCTGCCCGGGAAACGCTGCGACCCCGAGTCGGATGTGGGGCCCGGCGAGGAATTCACCTGCGGGAGCCACTTCGCCATCGTCTACTTCATCAGCTTCTTCATGCTCTGTGCCTTCCTGGTGAGCCCCCTGGGGCCCCCGCTGCAGGATCCCGCCCCCGTGGGACCCCCCGCCACCCGCCAGAGCCCCTGTACCCCCGTGGACCCCCGCCATCCGCCAGAGCCCCTGGACCCCCCCGTGGGACCCCCCGCCTCCCTCCATCCGCCAGAGCCCCTGGACCCCCGTGGGACCCCCCGCCATCCGCCAGAGCCCCTGTACCCCCCGTGGGACCCCCCGCCACCCGCCAGAGCCCCTGGACCCCGTGGGACCCCGCCTCCCTCCATCCGCCAGAGCCCCTGGACCCCCGTGGGACCACCTGCCACCCGCCAGAGCCCCTGGACCCCCCATGGGACCCCCCGCCATCCGCCAGAGCCCCTGTACCTTCCGTGGGACCCCCCGCCATCCGCCAGAGCCCCTGTACCCCCGTGGGACCCCCCGCCACCCGCCAGAGCCCCTGTACCCCCCGTGGGAACCCCCCGCCATCCGCCAGAGCCCCTGTACCCCCGTGGGACCCCCCGCCGTCCGCCAGAGCCCCTGTACCCCCCGTGGGACCCCCCGCCGTCCGCCAGAGCCCCTGTACCCCCGTGGGACCCCCCGCCACCTGCCAGAGCTCTGTACCCACCGTGGGACCTCCTGCCATCCGCCATCCACCAGAGCTCCTGTACACCCCGTGGGACCCCTCCGCCACCCGCCAGAGCCCCTGTACCCCCCGTGGGACCCCCCGCCGTCCGCCAGAGCACCTGTACCCCCAAGGACCCCCGCCTCCCTCCATCCACCAGAGCCCCTGGACACCCGTGGGCACCCACCTCCTCCACCATGGGACCCCCTCGCCATCCGCCAGAGCCCCCAGGGTCCCCCATGTTCCATGGGCACCAGCCCCCCTCAGGGCTCCCGGCCCCCCAGCTCTGCTATGCCCCCTTCCTGGGGTCATTTGCCCCCTTGCCCCTTGGGGACCTCTCCATCTGCCATAATCCCCCAGTGCCCCCTATGCTGCATGGCACAAGGTGTCCCCACATGAGACCCTGCCCCCATCTTTTCGCTGCTTGACCTCTGCCCCCCCAGATCATTAACCTCTTTGTGGCCGTGATCATGGACAATTTCGACTACCTGACCCGGGACTGGTCCATCCTGGGCCCCCACCACCTGGACGAGTTCAAACGCATCTGGTCTGAGTACGACCCCACTGCCAAGTAAGGGCCCCGACCCCCCAAACCCTCAATGGCTCCCCCAGATCTCCCGAAACTCCCAATTACTCCAGGCCCCCAAACCCCCTGGGACCCCCAACCTCCCAATTCCCTTGGGCCCCCAAACCGTATGGGATCCCATCCCTCCAATTCCCCCAGCTCCCCCACACCCCCAATTCCCCTGGGACCCCCGTCACGGACTCACTGGTCGTGCCCACTCTTGGCCCGTGCGGTCCCTCGGGGGAACCCCCATCAGCGTGACAGCCCTTCTCGGGGGGTCCAGCCCCCGCCTCCTGGAACTGCACCTCTCCGACCCTTAGCATGCCTGTCTCTGCCGTGGGCCCCTCAGGGAGTCCCTCGCTCTGGAGCCCTGGGGCCTCCACCCCCAGAGGGAATAATGCCCCCCCCGGTCTTCCCACCCCCAGAGGGAATAAGGCCCCCTGGTCTCTAGCCCGGAGCGACCTCAGCCGGCATAAAGCAGGAGGGTTTCGTGAGCGTCTGAACCCAGCCCAGGAAACTCTCCGGCCTCAGGCCTGGCCCCCCTCAGCCCAGCATGTCCCAGTCTCCCCTGCATCCAGGGGGCTCCGGCTGCTCCCTCCCCCCAGTCCAGGCCCCCTGCTTCCCCGCTGGGCATCTGCTATCACCGGCCCCCAAGCCCCCTGTCACGGAGTGTGGGGGAGTCCGGGCCCTGCCCCCTCTTCCTGGGATTCACTGAGACTCTCAGCCAGCCAGTAAAACCGAAGGTTTATTGGACAACAGGAACACAGTCCAAAACAGAGCTTGTGGGTACACCCAGGACCCCTCAGTCGAGTCCTTCTGGGGGAGCAGGGAGCTTAGACCCCAGCCCTGGGGTCCCTGTGTTCCTCCACCCAGCCCCAAACTGAAACCAAACCCACCGAGCAGGTTCCCTGCTGCAGCCTCCGTCCACATTCCTGGGCAGAGGTGTTACCTCCCCCTCCCCTCCTGGCTCAGGTGACAGGCTCTCAGGTCTCCCCTCCCCAGGGCACATTCCCAGGTCAACACTCCCCCCTCCCTGCTGCGTCACATCGTCACATCCCCCCCCCCCCCCCCCCCCCCCCCCCGTCCATTGTCTTCTCTCCAGGTAAACAGGTTGCTTGGGCTCTCCTCTGTCCTCTGGTCCCTCTGGCTGGAACCAGCTGACGGCCAAGCTGGGGTGGCCTCTGAGTCTCCAGGTCACCAGTTGTTGGGGTTCCCCATCTCCAGGCCATTGTCCGGGGGTCCCGGCTGCTAGGCAAGGTCACCCCTGGTCCTCTGCAACAACCACCCCTCTCCCACCAGCTTGTCAAACATGCAGCACACAGGGAAACTGAGGCGCACGCATGCTATTCATCCCACTTCGTCACACTCCCAATCCCCTGACTCCCCTGGGACCCCCACAACCCCCAATTCCCTTGGGATTCCCAGCCCCCTGACTTCCCCAGGCCCCCAAACTCCTCATTCCCCCAGGCCCCCCTGTGATGAGTGGGGTTTTATTCATCTTCTTCTGTTGCTGTGAGTCTTATTGGCCTATACTAATACTGTGTGTGCCTCAGTTTCCCTGTGTGCTGCACCGATGCGTCGGTGGTGGGAACTGGGGGTGTGATTTTGCTGGGGCCCTGGGGCAGGGGAGGCTGCCCAGGTGTCTGCACCTGTGTAACCTGAGACCCAGGAGGGGCGTGCGACCAGGTGACACCTTTGGCCCGGAGGGAGACAAAGAGGAGGGGGCATGAAGGGGGGTGTCGCAGGTCGGGGGGCTGGAGGCTGGGGGTCTGCGTGGGGGACTGGAGGGGGGAGTCCAGGGCATCTGGCCCAGGACTCCCCAAGATGGACTTGGCTGAAAGTCCCTGATTTCTCTGCTAACAAGCTCTGCCCTACGCCCGGGGGGACGCGCTGCGGGAAGCGCCCGGTGGGGCAGGGGAGGCTGGAGGCTCCGGGGCCGGACCCAGGACGGTGGAAGCCGGGGCAGCGTCTTGCCCTGGGGACAGTCGGCGCCGAGAGGGGAGGGTCCCCAGCGTCCTGCCCGGCTTCGCGGGGAGCAGGTCCGAGCAGGGCCCGGGGACCCCATGACACCCCCAAAACCCCCCAATTCCCCTGAGACCCCCCACAACCCCCAATCCTCCCAGGTCCCCCACACCCTCAATTCCTCTGGGACCCACAGCCCCCCTCCCATGCTCACAGATCTCCCCAGCTCTATCCCCCCCTTGCCATTCCCCATCCACCACCAGGGGCAGCAGACCCCCCATGTGTCCCACAGCTCCCCACACCTTCCGCCCACCCCATTTCTTTCCCCAGAGGCCGCATTAAACACTTGGACGTCGTGACCCTGCTACGCCGGATCCAGCCGCCCCTCGGCTTTGGGAAGCTCTGCCCGCACCGTGTGGCCTGTAAGGTCAGGACGCCTGGGTTCTCTCCCTGGCTCTGGAAGGGGAGGGGAGTGGAGTGGGGTCTGGTGGTTAGCACAGGGGGAGCTAGGGCCAGGACTCCTGGGTTCTCTGCCTGGCTCTGGGAAGGGAGTGGGGCCTAGCAGTTAGTGGGGGCGGCCAGGACTCCTGGGTTCTCTCCCTGCCTCTGGGAGGAGAGTGGGGGCTAGTGATTAGAGTGCGGGGGGGTTGGCTGGGAACCCAGACGCCAGGGTTCTCTCCCCAGCTCTGGGAGGGGAGTGGGGACTACTGGTTAGAGTAGTGTGAGGATTGGCTGGGAGCTCGGACGCCTGGGTTCTCTCCCCGGCTCTGGGAGTGGAGGGGGATCTGGTGGTTAGAGCAGGGGGGGCTGGGAGCTCGGATGCCTGGGTTCTACCCTTCCTCTCTTCGCAGAGGCTGGTGGCCATGAACATGCCCCTCAACGCAGACGGCACCGTCACCTTTAACGCCACCCTCTTCGCCCTGGTCCGCACCTCGCTCAAGATCAAGACCGAAGGTGAACCCCAGGGGTGTGGGGTAGGGGTACAGTTGGGCCTGTGGGGGACTGGTGTCCCTGGGCTTGGCCTGGCTTGGGGAGAGGGGGGCTCAAGCGAGCGCTGTGGGGTGACTCATAGACCCTGGTGTCTCTGGGTCCGTACACAACCGGAGCCGATGGGGGCTGGACATGCTGGGGGGCAAAGGGTTAACTGGCGCTGCGGGGGGTGGGGACGGGGACTGGGATCCCCCCCCCCCCCAAGTCCTCTGGGAAAAATAATCTTTTTGGAGAACGATTGAGCCACAAAATACTGCAAGGGAGCATCATGGGAATGGTAGTTCAGGGCCATTGTGGGAATTGTAGTTCTTTTTTGCCTCATTCCAACCCCTCCACCCCATTCTCCTGACCCAGCTACAACTCCCATGATGCCTCACGCTCTCCCCGCTTAGCTAGGGGAGACGGTCCTGCCACAGGCCAAAGTGCCTCATGGGAGTCCCTCCTGGGAGCCCAGCCCCACAGGGGGCCATGGGGCCCCTGACCTGTAGCTCACGGTGCCTGGCCTCCCATGTCACCCCCACTAGGCAACTTGGACCAAGCCAACAAAGAGCTCCGGGCCGTCATCAAGAAGATCTGGAAGAGAACGAAGCCCAAACTCCTGGACGAGGTGATACCCCCGCCAGAAGGTGAGAAACACCCACCACATACAGCCGGGGAGAGAACCCAGGCGTCCTGGCTCCCAGCTCCCCCCGCTCTAACCACCAGACTCCACTCCCCTCCTAGAGCTGGGAGAGAACCCAGGCGTCCTGGCTCCCAGCCCCCCCCGACTATAGCCCACCAGACCCCACTCCTCTCCCAGAGCTGGGAGAGAACCCAGGAGTCCTGGCTCCCAGCCCCCCCCTGACTATAACCCACCAGACCCCACTCCCCTCCCAGAGCCGGGAGAGAACCCAGGCGTCCTGACGGCCCTCTCTCGCCCCGCAGAGGAGGAGGTCACGGTGGGGAAGTTTTACGCCACGTTCCTGATCCAGGATTATTTCCGGAAGTTCCGGAAGCGGAAGGAAAAGGGGCTTCTGGGGCCGGACGCCTCCCCCAGCAACTCCACGGCCCTGCAGGTGAGACCCCCCTCCCGGGGACACTGAGCCGGCTGGGAGCGGGGCGGGGTGGGGGACACCGGGCCAGCTGGGGGTGGGGCGGGGCTGGGGGGACACCGGGCTGGCTGGGGATGGCAGGGGGGACACCAGCAGCCGCCCCACGACTCAGTTCTCCCCCCAGGCCGGGCTGCAGACCCTGCAGGACCTGGGCCCCGAGATGCGCCGGGCGCTGTCCTGCGACCTGGAGGATGGGGAGGAGGCGGCCGGGGAAACCCTGTGTGAGGAGGAGCAGCTGACGTGCCACGTGAGGACCCCCCCCAACTGCGCCCCTCCCAGCACCCCCGTCACCCCCCAGCACCCGCCTTCCCCTCCCACCATGGCTCCTGGTACCACCCCTATCGGCCTAGCCCCCCGGGTGTCCCCAAGTGCCCCTTTCCTGTGGCTAAGCCCCCACCTCCCGAGTGCCCCCCACCCCAGGTAACTCCTCCCCACCGTGTTCCCACAGACCCCAGAGGGATTGCTCGGCAGCAGCCCCGACCACCGCCCCATGGCGCCTGTCTCCGCCCCGGCCGAGCGGGGTGGGGAGCCCCTGGCCAACGGGCTACTGGGGTCCCGGCGCCCCTCCTCTGCCAGTCTGGTCAGGACCCCCAACGGCCTCCACAGCTACGAGGAGAACGAGGGGGGGCAGGAGGAGCTGCCCGAGCTACCCCACATCCCCAGCAGGCGCCGCATGAGCAGGTACTGGATGCCGGGGTTCTCCCCCAAGCTCTGGGAGTGGAGTGGGGGGGGAGCCAGGACACCTGGGTTCTCTCCCCGGCTGTATGTGGTGGTAGTGAGGGGAGGGGGTCTGGTGGTTAGAGCAGGAGGGTTGGGAGCCAGGACGCCTGGGTTCCCGATGTCCCTGTGTCTGTCCAGGCGGAGCTCCGACGGGAGCTGTGTCCCCCCGACGGTGCATGAAGAGCCCCCCCACGCCGAGGAGAACGGCGAGGAGACGGCGGGAGAGCAAGGCTACAATAGCCGGGAGGAGGACTCAGAGAGCCTGGCCTCTCAGGACAGGTGGGGAGCTGAGATGCAGCCACCTCTGGGGCAGGGCGGCTGGGGAAGAGCCACACATAACGCCTCACGGGGAGGGCTCCCCCCATTGGGATTGAGCTCGGATGCCTGGGTTCCCACCCTGACTCTTGCGGGTCGGAGCTGGAGTGGGGCTTGGGTTTACCCCACCTCCTAGCAACTGGGGAGCACCCCCCACATTGCCCCACGCGGGGCGGGGCTCACTGAGGAGCTTTCTGTCTCTCTCCTGCTCTGTCCGTCTGACACTTTTGTCTTCCCTTCCTTCATTTTTTTGACCTCCCGGGGTTCGGCCCCGGATGCCGGGGTTCCCCCTTCCTCTCTTCCCCTGCCGCCTTCCTTCCTTTCTTTCATTCCTTCTCCCTGTTTCCCATCCTTGCTTCCTCCGTTGGTTCCTGTTTCCATCCGTTCGTCGCTTCTCTCCTTTGTTCTTCTTTCCCGTCCGTCTCTCGTTCCTTCCTTCTGTCTTTCCGCTGCCCCGGCTCCCTCCTTGGTCTGCCATTGCCTCGCTCCTCCCCCCCTTTCTTGGCTTCTTTCTTTGCTGGGTCTGTCCCGCCCCCGCCCGGCGCAGGCAGCCGTGGCTGGGGGGCGCCCGGCTCTGCCGGCACCGCTGGGACGATGGCTATGGGGGGTCCCTGCCGTTGCCCCACCGACGCCTCTCCAACGCCCACCCGGATGGGGGGCTGGGGGGCCGCCTGGCCAAGCGCCGTCGCCTCCTGCCCCCCACGCCCGCAGGTAGGGGGCTGGGGGGCAGGGCTCGCAAAGAGGAGGGCGAGGGGGAGGTGAGGGGCCACGGGGTGGGGCTGGGGAGCTGGCTGGGGTGGGGCGAAGAGCGGGAAGCCGTTTTGGGGGCGGGGTAAGGGGTGGAGCTAGGGTGGTGGGTGGAGCTAGGGGAGGAGCTGGCAGGTGCATGAGGCGGGTTAAGGGGCGGGGCTAAGGTTGTGGATGGAGTTAGGGGAGGGGGAGATTTGAGGCTGGGGGACAAGGCAGGGGGGGTGGGGCTTGCTGGGGAAGGGGCGGGGGGGCATGTGAGCGCTGGGGAGTAACGTCCCCCCCATTCGCCCCCCAGGCCGGAAGCCGCCCTTCCTCATGCAGTGTTTGCAGCGGCAGGGCAGCTGTGAGGACATGCCCATCCCGGGCACCTACCACCAGAACGCCCCGGCCCGGCGCCACCCCCCCCAGGTACCCGCGGGGGTGGGCACGACCTCTCCCCGGCCAGCTTCGCTCTCGCACGGCCATTCGCACGCGGCGGCCGGCCTGGGGTCTCTGACGGGGCGCTCCGTGGCCGGCGGTTGGGGGGCAGAGCCGGTGAGGAGCTCTCTCTCGTCCACGGTGCCCCGGCCGGTCAGTGGCTGAGGACGGGCACCGAGCGCCCGCGGGGGGCTGGGTCCCCCTTTGGTGCCACAGGGCGTCTCCAGCCTGTGTCCCTCACAGCCAGAGGGCGGGCGCCCCACATGCGGGGCTGAGCCGTGGGCTGGGACCAGGAGCTTCGGCCCGTCGTGACTTTCCATGGGAGCCCAGCCATGTATGAGTGGGGAACGGGGGGGGGGACGGGGCTGTCCTGAGGTCCAGGGGGTGAGACGGAGCCATGGGGTGTGATGGGGGCGTCTGCCTTCAACGCTGCAAGGGGTGCGTGTGCTGCGATGGCCGTGTGCAGGGGGCTCTGTGTGCGTGACGGTGCGAGGGGGACTGTGTGCAAGGCATGGTGTGACGGGGGGGTGTCCCCATGATGGTGCGATGGGTGGGCTGTGTGTGAGCAATGGTGAGATGGGGGCCTGTGTGCGTGCGATGGGAGCGTGCGATGGTGTGATGGGGGCTGTGTGTGTGCGATGGTGTGACAGGGGCATGCAGTGGTGCAATGGGAGCGTGCGATGGTGTAACAGGGGCTGTGTGCGTGCGATGGTGCGATGGGAGCGTGCGATGGTGTGACAGGGGCTGTGTGTGTGCAATGGTGTGACGGGGCATGCAGTGGTGCAATGGGAGCGTGCAATGGTGTAACAGGGGCTGTGTGCGTGCGATGGTGCGATGGGAGCGTGTGATGGTGTGACGGGGCTGTGTGTGTGCGATGGTGTGACGGGGCATGCAGTGGTGCAATGGGAGCGTGCGATGGTGTGACAGGGGCTGTGTGCGTGCGATGGTGCGATGGGAGCGTGCGATGGTGTGACAGGGGCTGTGTGTGTGCAATGGTGTGACGAGGCATGCAGTGGTGCAATGGGAGCGTGCGATGGTGTGACAGGGGCTGTGTGCGTGCGATGGTGTGACAGGGGCTGTGTGTGTGCGATGGTGTGACGGGGCATGCAGTGGTGCAATGGGAGCATGTGATGGTGTAACAGGGGCTGTGTGCGTGCGATGGTGCGATGGGAGCGTGCGATGGTGTGACAGGGGCTGTGTGCGTGCGATGGTGTGACGGGGCATGCAGTGGTGCAATGGGAGCGTGCGATGGTGTGACAGGGGCTGTGTGCGTGCGTTGGTGCATTGGGGGCATGTGATGGTGCGACGGGGCTGTGCGTGTGATGGTGGTGCATGTGTGTGCAATGGTGTGGCAGGGGTGTGTGCAAGCGATGGTGCAGTGGGGGGCCGTGTGCGTGCGATAGGGGGCATGTTTGAGCGATGCTGCGAGGGGTGTGTGTGTGTGCGCGATGGTGCAACGAGGGGCCTGTTTGTGCGATGGTGTGGGGGGGGCGTGTGCGTACGTGCTCCCCCCACGGCCCCCTCACCCCGCTCTCCCCCCAGGGCTACGGCAGCGCTGCCTCCTGGCACAGCACCAGCCGCCCCCCAGGGGACTCCTCGCAGGCCTGGGCCGCGCCCCCCAAGCGGGGCCGGCTACTCTACGCCCCCCTGCTGCTGGTGGAGGAGGGGGGGCTGACGGTCAGGGGCTGGGGGGAGAAGAGCAGCAGCCGCAGCCTCCCGCCCCCCTCCCGCGCCCGCTGGGGGGCCCACGAGCCGGACCTGCCCTGGCCCCCCTATGCCCATCTCCACGTGCCCAGTCCCGGCTACCACGACCAGCGGGGCAGCGCTGACAGCCTGGTGGAAGCCGTGAGTCGGGGGGCGCTGGCTGGCTGGGGGGGCGGGCAATGGGGCACAGGGCCCGTCCCCTCTGAGGGGCACCGGCTAGCTGCAGGGGCTGGGAAAGGGGCACAGGACCCGTCCCCTCTGAGGGTCACCGGCTAGCTGCGGGGGCGGGGAAAGGGGCACAGGACCCGTCCCCTCTGAGGGGCACCGGCTAGCTGCAGGGGCGGGGAAAGGGGCACAGGACCCGTCCCCTCTGGGGGGTGCTGGCTGGCTGCAGGGGCTGGGAAAGGGGCAGGGGACCCGTCCCCTCTGGGGGTCACCGGCTAGCTGCGGGGGCGGGGAAAGGGGCACAGGACCCGTCCCCTCTGAGGGGCACCGGCTAGCTGCAGGGGCGGGGAAAGGGGCACAGGACCCGTCCCCTCTGGGGGGTGCTGGCTGGCTGCAGGGGCTGGGAAAGGGGCAGGAGACCCGTCCCCTCTGGGGGTCACCGGCTAGCTGTGGGGGCGGGGAAAGGGGCACAGGACCCGTCCCCTCTAGGGGTCACCGGCTAGCTGCGGGGGCGGGGAAAGGGGCACAGGGCCCGTCCCCTCTGGGGGGTGCTGGCTAGCTGGGGGGGCAGGGACTGAGGGCTGGGGGGGCGGGGCGGGCGCCTCTGTCTCTCTGACCCCCCGCTCCCCCCAGGTGCTGATCTCGGAGGGGCTGGGGCTCTACGCCCGGGACCCCAAGTTCGTGGCCTTCGCCAAGCGGGAGATCGCCGACGCCTGTCACATGACCATCGCCGAGATGGAGAGCGCCGCCTCCGACCTGCTGAGCCGCGGGCGGGGGCCCGGGGGCCACGGGGGCCCCCTGGGCAGCGAGGGGGAAGGGGGCGGGGGGCCGGGGGGGCCCCTGTACAGCGACGAGGAGCCGTTCCGCTCGCGGGCCGAGGACGAGCTGGCCGACGAGATGGTCTGCGTGGCCTCGTATTGACCAGGGCCGGGGGGGCGCGAGGACCCCCCTGAAGAAGACCCCCAGGGGGGTGGGGGGTTCACGGACCCCAGAATTATGGCTGGACCCACCCCCAGGGCAGGGAGCTGTGGGAGAGGGACCACCCCACTGGGGGCTGCAGCCTGGAGGAATGGGGGGGCAGGAGAAGACACAGCAGAGGAGGGGGCTTCACCCCCCGAATGCTGCCCCCCCATTGGCCGAGGCAGGCTCCTGCCATAGGGGTGGTTCTTCCAGAAGCCCCGCCCCCTTTTCTGAAGCCATGCCCCCACCCAATGGGGTGCCCCCCCAGCGTCTGGGGGGGGGCAGAGGTAGGACAGTCCAATAAAGTCTCTTTGAAAGAAGTGAGGTCTGGGGTCTCTTGTGGGGGGATGTGGGGGGGGGCTCAGGCAGGGAGAAGCTGGGGGGGGCGTCGCAGGGAGACCCCCCCCCAGCACAGGATGTTTTGGTGGGGGATTCGCCTGTGGCTGCATCCACCCCAATGGGAGCCCCCCACCCCCAGGGAGAGAACCCAGGAGTCTGGGTTCCCCCCCGCCCCGCCCTATGGACCCAGCCAGCCCAGTAGCCACTCCCAGAACAGACCCCGGGCCGAGCTGCAGTGTCGTCCCCCCATTCCAGTGTGGGGGGGCGGGGGGGGCCGCCAATGCAGACAGATGGACAATTGGGTCAGACGGGTTATCTCGTCCCTGTGCTCTGGGGGGGGAGGATTAGAGGGGGGCTCTCCCTGGCCCTAGTTAACCCTCTGTAAATACCCACAATTCCTCTCTGATCCAACCCCCACCCCACATCAGCCAGGAATGGGGGGGGGGGTCCCGGAGCGACCCCGAGGGCCAGGAGTCCATCCAAACGCACACGCCCTGCAGGGTTCACACAGGGATCATAGAATCATAGAATATCAGGGTTGGAAGGGACCCCAGAAGGTCATCTAGTCCAACCCCCTGCTCGAAGCAGGACCAATTCCCAGTTAAATCATCCCAGCCAGGGCTTTGTCAAGCCTGACCTTAAAAACCTCTAAGGAAGGAGATTCCACCACCTCACTAGGTAACGCATTCCAGTGTTTCACCACCCTCTTAGTGAAAAAGTTTTTCCTAATATCCAACCTAAACCTCCCCCACTGCAACTTGAGACCATTACTCCTTGTCCTGTCATCTGCTATCGCTGAGAATAGTCCAGATCCATCCTCTTTGGATACACCTTTCAGGTAGTTAAAAGCAGCTATCGGATCCCCCCTCATTCTTCTCTTCCGTAGACTAAACAATCCCAGTTCCCTCAGCCTCTCCTCATAAGTCATGTGTTCCAGACCCCTAATCATTTTTGTTGCCCTTCGCTGGACTCTCTCCAATTTCTCCACATCCTTCTTGTAGTGTGGGGCCCAAAACTGGACACAGTACTCCAGATGAGGCCTCACCAGTGTCGAATAGAGGGGAACGATCACGTCCCTCGATCTGCTGGCAATGCCCCTACTTATACACCCCAAAATGCCATCGGCCTTCTTGGCAACAAGGGCACACTGCTGACTCATATCCAGCTTCTCGTCCACTGTCACCCCTAGGTCCTTTTCTGCAGAACTGCTGCCTAGCCATTCGGTCCCTAGTCTGTAGCGGTGCATTGGATTCTTCCATCCTAAGTGCAGGACCCTGCACTTATCCTTATTGAACCTCATCAGATTTCTTTTGGCCCAATCCTCCAATTTGTCCAGGTCCCTCTGTATCCTATCCCTCCCCTCCAGCGTATCTACCTCTCCTCCCAGTTTAGTATCATCTGCAAATTTGCTGAGAGTGCAATCCACACCATCCTCCAGATCATTTATGAAGATATTGAACAAAACCGGCCCCAGGACCGACCCCTGGGGCACTCCACTTGACACCGGCTGCCAACTAGACATGGAGCCATTGATCACTACCCGTTGAGCCCGACAATCTAGCCAGCTTTCTACCCACTTTATAGTGCATTCATCCAGCCCATACTTCTTTAACTTGCTGACAAGAATACTGTGGGAGACCGTGTCAAAAGCTTTGCTAAAGTCAAGAACCAATATATCCACTGCTTTCCCTTCATCCACAGAACCAGTAATCTCATCATAAAAGGCGATTAGATTAGTCAGGCATGACCTACCCTTGGTGAATCCATGCTGACTGTTCCTGATCACTTTCCTCTCATGTAAGTGCTTCAGGATTGATTCCTTGAGGACCTGCTCCATGATTTTTCCGGGGACTAAGGTGAGGCTGACCGGCCTGTAGTTCCCAGGATCCTCCTCCTTCCCTTTTTTAAAGATGGGCACTACATTAGCCTTTTTCCAGTCATCCGGGACCTCCCCCGTTCGCCACGAGTTTTCAAAGATAATGGCCAAGGGCTCTGCAATCTCAGCCGCCAATTCCTTCAGCACTCTCGGATGCAGCGCATCCGGCCCCATGGACTTGTGCACGTCCAGCTTTTCTAAATAGTCCCGAACCACCTCTTTCTCCACAGAGGGCTGGCCATCTCTTCCCCATTCTGTGATGCCCAGCGCAGCAGTCTGGGAGCTGACCTTGTTAGTGAAAACAGAGGCAAAAAAAGCATTGAGCACATTAGCTTTTTCCACATCCTCTGTCACTAGGTTGCCTCCCTCATTCAGTAAGGGGCCCACACTTTCCTTGACTTTCTTCTTGTTGCCAACATACCTGAAGAAACCCTTCTTGTTACTCTTGACATCTCTTGCTAGCTGCAGCTCCAGGTGTGATTTGGCCCTCCTGATATCTTTCCTACATGCCCGAGCAATATTTTTATACTCTTCCCTGGTCATATGTCCAACCTTCCACTTCTTGTAAGCCTTTTTTTTATGTTTAAGATCCGCTAGGATTTCACCATTAAGCCAAGCTGGTCGCCTGCCATGTTTACTATTCTTTCGACTCATCGGGATGGTTTGTCCCTGTAACCTCAACAGGGATTCCTTGAAATACAGCCAGCTCTCCTGGACTCCCTTCCCCTTCATGTTAGTCCCCCAGGGGATCCTGGCCATCCGCTCCCTGAGGGAGTCGAAGTCTGCTTTCCTGAAGTCCAGGGTCCGTATCCTGCTGCTTACCTTTCTTCCCTGCGTCAGGATCCTGAACTCGACCATCTCATGGTCACTGCCTCCCAGATTCCCATCCACTTTTGCTTCCCCCACTAATTCTACCCGGTTTGTGAGCAGCAGGTCAAGAAAAGCGCCCCCCCTAGTTGGCTCCCCTAGCACTTGCGCCAGGAAATTGTCCCCTACGCTTTCCAAAAACTTCCTGGATTGTCTATGCACCGCTGTATTGCTCTCCCAGCAGATATCAGGAAAATTAAAGTCACCCATGAGAACCAGGGCGTGCGATCTAGTAGCTTCCGTGAGTTGCCGGAAGAAAGCCTCATCCACCTCATCCCCCTGGTCCGGTGGTCTATAGCAGACTCCCACCACGACATCACTCTTGTTGCTCACACTTCTAAACCTAATCCATAGACACTCAGGTTTTTCTGCAGTTTCGTACCGGAGCTCTGAGCAGTCATACTGCTCCCTTACATACAGTGCTACTCCCCCACCTTTTCTGCCCTGCCTGTCCTTCCTGAACAGTTTATAACCATCCATGACTGTACTCCAGTCATGTGAGTTATCCCACCAAGTCTGTTATTCCAATCACGTCATAATTCCCTGACATCACCAGGACTTCCAGTTCTCCCTGCTTGTTTCCAAGGCTTTGTGCATTCGTATATAAGCACTTGAGATAACCTGTTGATCGCCCCTCATTCCCAGTATGAGGCAGGAGCCCTTCCCTCACAGACATTCCTGCCTGTGCTTCCTCCCGGTATCCCGCTTGCCCACTTACCTCAGGGCTTTGGTCTCCTTCCCCCGGTGAACCTAGTTTAAAGCCCTCCTCACTAGGTTAGCCAGCCTGCTGGCAAAGATGCTCTTCCCTCTCTTCGTAAGATGGAGCCCGTCTCTGCCCAGCACTCCTCCTTCATGGAACACCATCCCATGGTCAAAGAATCCAAAGCCTTCTCTCCGACACCACCTGCGTAGCCATTCATTGACTTCCACGATTCGACGGTCCCTACCCAGGCCTTTTCCTTCCACGGGGAGGATGGACGAGAACACCACTTGCGCCTCCAACTCCTTTATCCTTCTTCCCAGAGCCACGTAGTCCGCAGTGATCCGCTCAAGGTCATTCTTGGCAGTATCATTGGTACCCACGTGGAGAAGCAGGAAGGGGTAGCGATCCGAGGGCTTGATGAGTCTCGGCAGTCTCTCCGTCACATCGCGAATCTTAGCCCCTGGCAAGCAGCAGACTTCTCGGTTTTCCCGGTCAGGGCGGCAGATAGATGACTCAGTCCCCCGGAGGAGAGAGTCCCCGACCACCACCACCCGCCTTCTCCTCTTGGGAGTGGTGGTCGTGGAACCCCCAACCTCAGGACATCGCATCTCATGCCTTCCAACCAGCGGAGTCTCCTTCTGCTTTCTCCCCCCAGACATATCATCTGGTCCACTCTCCGCAATGGTACCTGTGGAGAGAACATGAAAGCGGTTAGTTACCTGTGTCTGTGTGTCACGGAGTGTGGGGGAGTCCAGGCCCTGCACCCCTCTTCCTGGGATTCACTGAGACTCTCAGCCAGCCAGTAAAACAGAAGGTTTATTGGACAACAGGAACACAGTCCAAAGCAGAGCTTGTGGGTACACCCAGGACCCCTCAGTGAAGTCCTTCTGGGGGAGCAGGGAGCTTAGACCCCAGCCCTGGGGTTCCCTGTGTTCCTCCACCCAGCCCCAAACTGAAACTCAGGTTTCAGTAACTGAAAAGCAGGTTCCCTGCTGCAGCCTCCGTCCACATTCCTGGGCAGAGGTGTCACCTCCCCCTCCCCCTCCTGGCTCAGGTGACAGGCTCTCAGGTCTCCCGTCCCCAGGGCACATTCCCAGGTCAACGCTCCCCCCTCCCTGCTGCGTCACATCGTCACATCTCTCCCCCCTTCGAGACTGAACTGAGCGGGGTCACTGTGACCAGTGACCTGGGGAAGTTCGGGGCCCCCTCTCCGGGACAGCGCATCCGCTATCAGGTTGGCACTTCCCTTCACGTGGACCACGTCCATGTCGTAATCCTGCAGGAGCAGGCTCCACCTCAGGAGCTTGGCGTTGGCTCCTTTCATCTGGTGCAGCCAGGTCAGGGGAGAGTGGTCGGTGTACACGGTGAAGTGTCGCCCGAAGAGATAGGGCTCTAGTTTCTTGAGGGCCCACACCATGGCCAGGCACTCCTTCTCGATGGCCGCGTAGTGTTGCTCCCGGGGTAGCAACTTCTTGCTCAGGTACACGATGGGGTGTCTCTCCCCCTTTTCATCCTCCTGCATTAACACCGCCCCCAGTCCCGTGTCGGAGGCGTCGGTGAACACCACAAAGGGCTTGTCAAAGTCTGGGTTTGCTAGAACTGGGCCACTGACCAGAGCCTCCTTCAGCGCCCGGAAAGCCTCCTGGCACTGCTCGGTCCAGACCACCTTGTCTGGCTTCCCCTTCTTGCATAGCTCAGTGATGGGGGTGGCTATGGCGCTAAAGTGGGGCACAAATCTTCGGTAGTATCCTGCCAACCCAATAAAGGCTTGGACCTGCTTTTTGGTGTGGGGAGCGGGCCAGTCTCTGATCACCTCCACCTTGGCCAGTTCCGGCTTTAGGCGGCCGCTCCCCACCCGATGGCCCAGGTAAGATACTTCAGCCATCCCCACCTTGCACTTCTCCGCTTTGACAGTCAGCCCAGCCCCCTGGAGTCGGTTCAGCACTTGTCTAACCTGGGACACGTGGTCCTCCCAGGTCTGGCTAAAGACACAGATGTCGTCAATATACGCCACGGCAAAACTCTCCATCCCCCTCAGGAGCTGGTCCACCAGGCGCTGGAAGGTGGCCGGCGCTCCCTTGAGGCCGAAAGGCAGGGTCAGAAACTCATAGAGCCCCAGAGGGGTGATAAAGGCCGATTTCAGCCGGGCATCTGCATCCAGCGGCACTTGCCAGTAGCCCTTTGTAAGGTCCATGGTGGTAAGGTACCGAGCTCCTCCCAGCTTGTCTAGGAGCTCGTCCGGCCTGGGCATGGGGTAGGCATCCGATACAGTGATGGCATTGAGCTTCCGATAGTCCACACAGAACCGGACTGACCCGCCCTTTTTGGGGACCAGCACCACCGGCGAGGCCCAAGGGCTGGCCGATGGCTGGATCACCCCCAAAGCCAGCATGTCCCGGACCTCTCTTTCCAGGTCCTGAGCAGTTTTCCCTGTGACTCGGAAGGGGGAGCATCTTATCGGCGGGTGCGACCCTGTCTGCACCCGGTGGACAGTCAGATTAGTGCGTCCAGGCTGGTTGGAAAACAGCTGTCGGTACGGATGCAGCACCCCCCTGACCTCAGCTTGCTGGGCAGGGGTGAGCTGATCCGAGAGGGGGATTGTTTCCAGGGGGGAACCAGCTCTGGTCCCAGGGAATAGATCTACTAAAGGGTCATCTCCCTGCTCCTCCCACTGTCCACACACGGCCAACACCACATTCCCCCTGGCATAATATGGCTTCATCATATTCACATGGTACACCCGGCGGTGGTGGGCCCGGTTCGACAGCTCCACCACATAGTTTACCTCATTGAGCTGCTTGACGACCTTGAACGGGCCCTCCCAGGCGGCCTGTAGTTTGTTCTTTCTCACGGGGATGAGAACCATCACCTGATCCCCGGTGGCGTAGGCACGGGCCCGAACCGTGCGGTCATACCAGACCTTCTGCTTCCTCTGGGCTCTGGCCAGATTCTCCCTGGCCAGGCCCATGAGTTCAGCCAGTCTCTCTCGGAAGGTCAGGACATACTCCACCACTGACTCTCCATCGGGAGTGGCCTTCCCCTCCCACTCGTCTCTCATCAGGTCCAGGGGGCCCCTCACCCTCCTTCCATATAACAGTTCGAAAGGCGAAAATCCGGTAGACTCCTGGGGCACCTCCCTGTACGCGAACAGCAGGTGAGGTAAGTACTTGTCCCAATCCTGCGGGTGCTGGTTCATAAAGGTTTTCAGCATCATCTTTAGCGTCCCGTTAAACCTCTCCACCAGCCCATTGGACTGGGGGTGATACGCTGAGGCCCAGTCATGCCGGACCCCACATTTCTCCCACAAGCACCGGAGCAGGGCCGACATGAAGTTGGAGCCTTGGTCTGTCAAGACTTCCCTGGGGAACCCCACTCGGCTGAAAATGGTCAGGAGCGCATCTGCCACGGTGTCTGCTTCAATGGAAGCTAAGGGCACTGCCTCGGGGTAGCGGGTGGCGAAATCTACCACCCCCAGAATGTATTTCTTCCCCGACCGGGTCGTCTTGCTGAGAGGCCCCACGATGTCCATGGCCACCTTCTGGAAAGGCTCCTCTATGATGGGCAAAGGTCTCAACGCCGCCTTCCCCTTGTCCCGGGCCTTCCCCACCCTCTGACAGGGGTCACAGGATCGGCAATACTGCCGGACGGTGGTGAAGACCCCGGGCCAGTAAAAGTTCTGTAGCAACCTCTGCCGGGTGCGCCGGATTCCCTGGTGCCCTGCGAGGGGGATGTCATGGGCCAGGGACAGGAGCTTGCGGCGGTACTTCTGGGGGACCACCAGCTGCCTCCTGATCCCACAGGACTCCCCTTCCCCTGGGGGAGCCCATTCTCGGTACAGGAACCCCTTCTCCCACAGGAACCTCTCCTGGCAGCCTCTCCTCATGGTCCGTCCCTCACTGAGGTTGGCCAGGTCCCTGAGCTTCTGCAAGGAGGGATCTTTCCTCAACTCGGCCTGGAACTCAGCGGCTGGGGAAGGGATGGGGCCCGGTTCCCCCTCCGTGGCCAGGTCTGAGGCCGCAGCCTTTCTGAGCCGTGCCCCTCGGCGCTCCCTCCCCACCCGAGTAGGGTCTCGCGCCTCCAGTGTGGTACCCTCCCCAGGGTCAGGTCGCAGTGCCCCTCGCCGGCTCTGGCTACGGGTCACAACCAGGGCGGTCTGGGGGTCGCTTGGCCAGTCCTCTAGGTCTCCCCCCATCAAAACTTCAGTGGGCAAATGGTGGTGTACCCCCACATCCTTGGGGCCCTCCTTGGTCCCCCATTTCAGGTGTACCCTTGCCACGGGCACCTTAAATGGGGTCCCGCCCACCCCCGTCAGGGTCAGGTAGGTGTTGGGCACCACCCGATCTGGGGCCACCACCTCGGGCCGGGCCAGCGTCACCTCCGCGCCCGTATCCCAGTATCCATTGACCTTCCTCCCATCCACCTCCAGGGGAACAAGGCACTCTCTCCGGAGGGACAGCCCCGCACCCACCCTGTAAACCGAGCACCCTGAGTCCAGAGCCTCCAGCCCTCTGGCGGGGCTGGCTGGGGGTACTCTTCCCTCCTGAGCAGGTGGCAAACTGGTAGCCCCCCTTTCCTGGGTCGCCTGCCCCTCGTCCAGCTGAGTCCCTACCCAGTTAACCCTGGGTAGGTTGGGTCTGCTCAGTTTGTCCCTGAGCCCGGGGCACTGGGCCCGTACGTGGCCTCTCTGGCCACAGTGATAGCAGCTCAGGTCACGTTGGTCCCCTCGAACGGGTCGGAGGGGCCCGACACCAGGCGTTCCCCTTTGGAGGGGGTTCTCCCTATTTCCCCGCTGGGAGGCCCCATGGTGACTCTCTCTCTGCATCGGGGGGGCCTGTTCTTTTGGGACTCCTCCTGGCTACCCCCTGACCGACTGTTCACAAACTCGTCGGCCAGCTGCCCTGCATGCTGGGGGTTCGCGAGTTTTTTGTCCACCAGCCACAGCCTCAGGTCGGAAGGGCACTGTTCATACAGGTGCTCCAGTACGAACAGGTCAAGCAGGTCTTCTTTAGTTTGGGCCCCCGCTGTCCACTTGCGGGCATATCCCTGCGTCCGGTTGACCAGTTGTAGGTAGGTGACCTCAGGCGTTTTACGCTGACTCCGGAACCTTCTCCGGTACATCTCGGGGGTCAGCCCAAACTCACGGAGCAGGGCCTGTTTGAACAGTTCATAGTCCCCTGCCTCTGCCCCTGTCATCCGGCTGTAGACCTCCACGGCTTTGGGGTCCAGTAAGGGGGTGAGGAACTGGAGCCTGTCGGCAGGGTCAACCCTGTGCAGCTCGCAGGCATTCTCAAAGGCCGTCAGGAAGCTATCTATGTCCTCCCCCTCCTTCCGCTGGGCCAGGAAGCACTTATCAAAGCTCCTTGCAGTCTTGGGTCCCCCCTCACTCACCGCAGCCGGGGCCCCACTGCTCCTCAGCCTGGCCAGCTCCAGTTCATGCTGTCTCTGTTTCTCCTTCTCCTGCTGCTCATGTTGACGTTCCCTCTCCTTCTCCTGACGCTCCCTCTCCTCCTCCTCCTGCTCATGTTGACGTTGTTTCTCCTCATGTTGACGTTGTTTTTCATGATCCTCCAGCTCCCTCATTTTCCTCTCCCTCTCCCATTCCAGCCGCATCCGCTCCAGGGATGGGGAGCTCCGCTGGGAGGATCCCCTGCTGGCTGCTGGGGTCAGGGGGCCCTCGGTATTCGCTGGGCTTCCCACAACCCCTCCCCCAGGCATAGGTAGGAAGGGTCTCGGGGTGTCCTGGGCAGCAGTCTGACCCCTCCCAGCCTGGTCAGGCCCCAGGGCCCACGCTGCGTCCGCCGGGCGGCTTCCCTCAGGGACAGGGATCGGGTCATCCAAGCGATCCCTCTCCTCCAGCTGGGCAATCAGCTGTTCCTTGGTGGACCTCCCGACGCGCAGCCCCCTCTGCCTGCACAGCTCCACCAGGTCGCTCTTAAGGCGTTTAGCGTACATCTCCCGGCTGGCCACTCGCAGGCCGGCAGCTGTCCACGGTTTCCAGGAAAAGCCCCTAGTGTGCCAGTCCTTCTTGAGGTCACCACCTCTTTGCCAGGGTCGAGCTGCAGACTCCTCCGCCCCTGGGACCGCTCGCTGCAATCCCCTGGAGGACCCTGTTACTGCAAAAGTCCTTCTCTCTGGTCACACACTCCCAGGGGTTAACCGCCCCCTGAAACCGTCTCTCTCTGAATCTTCAGCACACCTGGTCCCCGTCAATCCCCCTTCGTTTTACTGTTCCCCAGTCACTTACTGCAGGAAGCGCCGTTCACGGGGTGCAGTAGATCCCACTTCTGACACCAGTTGTCACGGAGTGTGGGGGAGTCCAGGCCCTGCACCCCTCTTCCTGGGATTCACTGAGACTCTCAGCCAGCCAGTAAAACAGAAGGTTTATTGGACAACAGGAACACAGTCCAAAACAGAGCTTGTGGGTACACCCAGGACCCCTCAGTGAAGTCCTTCTGGGGGAGCAGGGAGCTTAGACCCCAGCCCTGGGGTTCCCTGTGTTCCTCCACCCAGCCCCAAACTGAAACTCAGGTTTCAGTAACTGAAAAGCAGGTTCCCTGCTGCAGCCTCCATCCACATTCCTGGGCAGAGGTGTCACCTCCCCCTCCCCCTCCTGGCTCAGGTGACAGGCTCTCAGGTCTCCCGTCCCCAGGGCACATTCCCAGGTCAACACTCCCCCCTCCCTGCTGCGTCACATCGTCACATCGTGTTACTGGAACCCGGGCATTCTGCTTACCTCTTCTGGAGGTCACATGTTGCCAAGCTTCTTCACTGGCCTCTTGGCTCCTCTGTGCAACCTGCTCTATATCTTTAGAGCTTTGTGCCCCTAGAAGCCTATCCTGAGTTTTGTCCAGAAAATCCTCAGTTTCTCGTATACAACGCAGGGTTTGCCCAGTGCGGAGATGCAGCCAGCTCTGGGGCGGGGGGCTGGGAAACAGCCGTGTATAACGCCCCATGAGAATGGCTCCCCTGGCGCGGAGATGTGGCCAGCTCTGGGGCGGGGGGGCTGGGAAACAGCCGTGTATAACGCCCCATGAGAATGGCTCCCCTGGCGCGGAGATGCGGCCAGCTCTGGGGCGGGGGGGCTGGGAAACAGCCGTGTATAACGCCCCATGAGAATGGCTCCCCTGGCGCGGAGATGCAGCCAGCTCTGGGGCGGAGCAACCCAGGAACAGCCGCCCATAACGCCGCACGGCTGATTCGTCGTGGAAATCAGCGTTTCGCCGGCGCCCGGAGGCCGGGTTAAGCGGGGCGGAGGCTGGAGCCGTGCGGGAGGCTCGCGGGCACGTGGCCAGGGCCGAGCCCAAAGCCCCTCGGCCGGGAAGCCCACGGGCTGTTGAGGCCGCGGGCCAGGCCCGATTCCCCAGCTTCCAGCGGGGACCCCGTCGGCGGGGCAGCCCCAGCCCCCGGGGGCCCGGCCCCAGCGCCCCGGCCAGTCCGCCGGAGCCAGGAGGCCCCGCGAGGCCCGGGCCCCCGCAGAGGGGAACCGAGGCAAGGCCGGGCCTCGAACCCGCGTCCCCCGCGCCCGGCTCGTCCGTTGCCGCCAGGCTGGACGGGCAGCCCGGGCCGGCGGCTCCTCAGGGCCGCAGCCCCGGTCGTTAGCCTGGGGCTAATTGGGAGACGGGTCCGTAACTGGCCCTGGGCCTCGGCGGTGACCCCGGGGCTCGTTAACCGGGGTCACGGGCTAATTGGGGCTGGCTAATCAGCACGGGACCGAGGAATTGGGTGGGTGTAAAGGGGCAGCCCAGCAGCCACTAATTATTAGTTAATTAACCCTAATTAATGGTTGGCACGAACTGGGCTGGGGGAGGGGGCGCTGGAGGACCAAGGAGGGCAACGGTAACGTTCCCTGCCTGCGTCTCTATGGTCGCCAGGCTCAGCAGGGGACGCTCTGCCCACGGGTGGCGCCTTAATCTCTATCATAGCCCCTGCCGGTTTTTCAGCGAGCGACGCTCTGTCCCTCGCCACTCTATGGTCGCTACTTCCGGTTTCGCGCGCGCCGGCCATCTCTATGGTCCTCGCACCCTTTCGGTGGGCGGCGCTCTGTCATTCACGCCTCTATGATCTCTCCTTCCGGCTTGAGCTCTTAAGTCTCTATGGTCCCAACTTCTGGTTCCGGGGGCGAAGGGTGCGACTCTATGATCCTGCAGCCTCTGAGAGCGACTCTCTCTCTCCCCCCCCGTCCTGGCGGCGCCCGGCACCTCTCTATGGTCTCCACTTCCTGCTTCCGTGCGACGCTCTCGCCGGCCGCCCCCGGCAACTCTATGCTCCACCCTTAAAGTCACCCGCACCGTTGCAGCCACCTCTGGGGGGGGCGGGGGGTTTTTTGTCCTCCGACGGGCGGGGGCCGGAAGATGGCGCAGGCTCTGTCGGCGGAGGAGTTCCAGCGGCTGCAGGTGCCGGGGGGACCCAGGTGTCCGGGTCGTCCCACCCCCGCTCTGACCCCCTCCTCCTGGAGCTGGGGGGGAGAACCCAGGCGTCCGGGGCCCCCCTCTGACCCCCCCCTCCTCCCCGTGCTGGGGGGGGGGAGAACCCAGGCGTCCGGCCCCCCCCCAAGATCCTCCTCCTCCCCGAGCTGGGGGGGGAGAACCCAGGCGTCCGGCCCCCCCCCCCCAAGATCCTCCTCCTCCCCGAGCTGGGGGGAGAGAACCCAGGCGTCCGGCCCCCCCCCAAGATCCTCCTCCTCCCCGAGCTGGGGGGAGAGAACCCAGGCGTCCGGCCCCCCCCACCAAGATCCTCCTCCTCCCCGAGCTGGGGGGGGAGAACCCAGGCGTCCGGCCCCCCCCCAAGATCCTCCTCCTCCTCCTCCCCGAGCTGGGGGGGAGAACCCAGGCGTCCGGCCCCCCCCCCCAAGATCCTTCTCCTCCTCCCCGAGCTGGGGGGGGAGAACCCAGGCGTCCGCCCCCCCCCCCAAGATCCTCCTCCTCCCCGAGCTGGGGGGGAGAACCCAGGCGTCCGCCCCCCCCCCCAAGATCCTCCTCCTCCCCGAGCTGGGGGGGGAGAACCCAGGCGTCCGCCCCCCCCCCCAAGATCCTCCTCCTCCCCGAGCTGGGGGGGGAGAACCCAGGCGTCCGCCCCCCCCCCAAGATCCTCCTCCTCCCCGAGCTGGGGGGGGAGAACCCAGGCGTCCAGCCCGCCCCCCAAGATCCTCCTCCTCCCTGAGCGGGGGGGGAGAACCCAGGCGTCCGCCCCCCCGCTCTGACCCCCTCTCTTCCCCAAGCTGGGGGGGGAGAACCGAGGCGTCCAGCCCCCCCCAAGATCCCCCTCCTCCCCGAGCTGGGGGGGAGAACCCAGGCGTCCGGGCCCCCCTCTGACCCCCGTGTGTTTGTGCCCAGGCGCAGCTGCTGGAGCTCCGCACCCACAACTACCAGCTGTCGGACGAGCTGCGGAAAACCGGCGCCGGTAACGGGGGGCTGGGCTGGGGGGTGTCACTGAGTCTGACTCTCACCCTTGGGGGGGGGGGGCCTTGGCCTCTGCCCCAGCGTCTCCCATTCCCACCCCTGAGTCGGCCAGACCCTGCCCTGGGGCCGGATGGGGCTGCCAAGCCCCAGAGGGACACACCCCCTTGCCGTGGCGTTTGACCTGGTCTCTCTCCCCACAGAGCTCACCGGGCTCCGGCAGCGTGTCACTTTTCTGGATAAGGAGCTCGCCAAGGCTCAGAAGGTACCTGCCCTCCCCGACCTGGGGGGCATTCGGGCGTGTGACGGAGCGTCCCCACAGGGAGAGGGCTCGCCTGGCACTGAGATGCAGCCACCTCTGGGGCAGGGCAGCTGGGGAACAGCCGCACATAACGCTGCCTGGGGAAGACTCGCCTGGCGCTGTGATGCAGCTGCCTCTGGGGTGGGTGGGAGGGTAGCTGTGGGTCCCCAGTGTTTTTAGTTACAGACTTTTCCCTTCTCTCTCTCCAGGCTTTGGGGAAAAGCAAGAAGGCTCAGGTGAGGCCGTCCCATCGGTGGGGCGGGAAAGCTTCGGGTGGGCAGGGTGGTTGTCTGTCACCGGGACCAGCCTGAGGCCTGTCACTGTGGCATCTGGGCGTCTTGGCTCCCCCCACCCCAACCACCAGCCCCCACTCCCCTCCAGGAGCCAGGGAGAGAACCCAGGAGTCCTGAGCCCCAGGCTGGCACCCTACCCACTCAGCCGCTCGACCGCTGTTGGGGTGCCCAGCTCTGGGACTCTGTGGGAGGAGGGAATGGAATGAGTGGGGGGGTGGAATTGGGGGCTGTTGGGCGGGGTGGGGGTGGCCTGGGGATCCAGGTGGGGGTGGGGCTGAGCGCCCTGGGGGGCGTCAGAGCCGGGGGCTGGGCTGGGGGTGGGGCTCTGTGGCCTGGAGAGGGTCAGAGCTCGGGGTGGGGGGGCTCGGTGCCCCGGAGGGGGGGCAGAGCTGGCGTTCTGGGCCCTACCCCTGTCGCCCCCCAGGAGGTGGAGGCCCTGCTGAGCGAGAACGAGATGCTCCAGAGCAAACTGCACAGCCAGGAGGAGGATTTCCGGCTGCAGAACAGCGCGCTGGTGCGGGAGCTGTCCAAGGTACCGCGCCGGGGGGCTGGGCTCTCTGAGCCGGGGGGCTCATGGGGGAGACGGCGAGGTTAGTTAACCTTTGACCCCTGCCTCTGCCGCCCTCGCTCCAGCTGTGCTCCCAGATCGAGCAGCTGGAGACCGACAATAAGAGGATGCAGGGGGGGGGCCCAGTGCCGGACGAGCCTCCGCCCCCTGGGCCCCCGCCCGGCGAGTTCCTGCGGCTCCAGGCCGAGAACAAGGCGCTGCAAAAGAATGTGGCAGGTAACCTGGGGGCGGGGGGGCGCTGTCCCCTGGCAGGAAGGGCCGGGCGCCGTGGGGCGCTGTGGGTGGGGAGAGGGGCGGGGGAGCGCTGTCCCCTGGCAGGAAGGGCCGGGCGCTGTGGGTGGGGAGAGAGGCGGGGGAGCGCTGTCCCCTGGCAGGAAGGGCCGGGCGCTGTGGGTGGGGAGAGAGGCGGGGGGGCGCTGTCCCCTGGCAGGAAGGGCCGGGCGCTGTGGGTGGGGAGAGGGGCGGGGGGCGCTCTCCCCTGGCAGGAAGGGCCGGGCGCCGTGGGGCGCTGTGGGTGGGCAGAGGGGCGGGGGTGCGCTGTCCCCTGGCAGGAAGGGCCGGGTGCCATGGGGCACTGTGGGTGGGGAGAAGGGCGGGGGGCGCTGTTCCCTGGCAGGAAGGGCCGGGTGCCATGGGGCACTGTGGGTGGGCAGAGGGGCGGGGGTGCGCTGTCCCCTGGCAGGAAGGGCTGGGCGCTGTGGGTGGGGAGAGGGGCGGGGGGGCGCTGTCCCCTGGCAGGAAGGGCCGGGCGCGGTGGGGCGCGGTGGGTGGGGAGAAGGGCGGGGGGCGCTGTCCCCAGCAGGCGGGGCTGGGTGGGGGGCGCTCTCCCCGGCAATGGGGGGCGGCGGCCGGGCACCGTGGGGCGGGAGCGGGGCAGTAACCGGGTCCCCACAGCCCTGCAGGAGCGCTTCGAGAAGGAGGTGGCCCGGCAGGCCGAGGGGCAGGGGGACGCCCCCCAAGCTCAGGGCCCCGCCGGAGAGGCCATGGCCGGGCCCACGCCGGGCGCCAGCCCCTGCCCCCCCTGCCCTCGGAGCTGGCGCTGAAGTGGGAGACGGCGCGGGAGGAGAAGAGGCTGCTGCGGGAGCAGCTGCAGAGCCTGGAGGTCAGCGGGGGGCGCGGCCCCAGGGGCGGGGGGGGTCCCGGGCTAGGGGCTCCCCTGGGTCTGACCCCCCCTGCTCTCTCCCCAGGTGGCCAAGCAGGTGGAGATCTCCCGGCTTCAGGAGGAGCTCAATAAGGTGAGTGGGACCCCGGATCCCTGGGCAGGGGGGGCTGGGCTGTGGGGTGGGGGGTCCGTGGTGACCCCTTCCTGACGGCGTCCCCCTTCTCTCTGCCTCGCTGCAGCTCGCTGAGAAACTGAAGAAAAAGCAAGAGAGGTAGGGGCCAGGACGCCTGGGTTCTCTCCCTGGCTCTGGGGGTCTGGTGGTTAGAGCGGGGGAGCCGGGGCCCCCTAGAGGGGACAGGCCCCGCACCCCATACCTAACCCGGCCCCCCGCTGCGTGGTGGGTGACTGTCGGCGTTTGTCTCCTAGTTTCCGGCGGCTGCAGGCGGAGAAGGAAGCCCTGTACAATGACAGCAGGTGAGACGCGGCTGCACCGGCCGGGCAAACCCCGTCCGCGCCCCCGAGCCGCGGGCAAGACGCCCCCGCGCCCGCCGGGGCCTGGGGCCGGGCACCCGCGTGGTCCCTGGCTGCCTCCGGCCGGCCCCCTGCGGGTGCGCAGAGCCCAGCCCCCCAGCGGGGAGGGACACGGCGCAGGGCCCGGCTCCTCCAGCAGGGGGCGCAGGGGGACACGGACCCCCCCCCCCCCGGGAGCGCAGGGCCCACCACCTCCAGCAGGGGGCGCAGGGACCGGGACACACGGACCCGCCCCCCCCCAGGAGCGCAGGGCCCACCACCTCCAGCAGGGGGCGCAGGGGGACACGGGACCCCCGCCCCCCAGGGGCACAGGGCCCACCACCTCCTCCAGCAGGGGGCGCAGGGACGGGGACACACGGAGTTCTTATTCTCTCTGCTCCAAACTGTCTCTGGCCCCGCAGGGCGTCAAGTAAATGGTTAAAAGTTCATCGTCTTCTCCCACCCTGTTGTGCTGGACTCGGGACTCCTGGGTTCTCTCCCCAGCTCTGGGAGGGGAGTGGGATCTAGTGGTTAGAGCAGGGGGCTGGGAGCCCGGACTCCTGGGTCCTGGTGAGGCCTCACTCGGTTTGCGGTTGGCACAGCCTGGCACCGTATTGTAATGGCCCGAGATCCCAGCGGGGGGTAGGAGGGTCAATAGGGTGGAATAAGCCACATCTCACGCATGGGTGGGCGGCAGCAGCTGGTGTCCGCAGGGGCCTGTGTCGGCAGCCACCCGCCCGGGGCCTGCGGCTGGGGGGCAGGCTGTGCCCAGCCCTGACTGGCCATGGGATCAGCCAGGGCGGTGCAGACTGGGCGCCTGGACTCCTGGGTTCTCCCCCGCGGCTCTGGCAGGGGAGTGGGGTCTAGTGGTTAGAGCAGGGGGCTGGGAGCCAGGGCTCCTGGGTTCTCTCCCTGGCTCCGGGAGGGGAGCTGGGTCTGGTGGTTGCGGGGGGGCTGGGAGCCCGGTCTCCTGGGTTCTCTCCCCTTCCCTGAGCGTGAGGGGCTCCTCCCCCAGGACCAAGCTGGCGGAGGTCCAGCAGAGGAGAGACGAGGAGCTGAAATCGCTGCAGCTTCGCAACCAGAAACTGCACCAGGAGCTGCAGGTAGCCGCGCAGGTGAGCCCCCGGCCGGCCGGCTCTGGGTTCGGGGAGGAGCTGGGCTGGGTGGGGAGGGGCTCCGTTCGTGGGGGTTCAGGGGTGTGCAGGAGGCGGGGGCTGGTTTGTGGGAGGGATCCTGGGGGGCTCTGTCCCACCCCCTCCCCCTCTCCCCGGCAGAGCGCTGCCGAGGTGCAGGAGCAGCTGCAGAGCCGGCAGAGGGAGCATGCGGACGCCCTTCACGCGCTGCAGGACCAGGTGAGCCCCCGGGGCGCTCCTCCCGCCCGGGGCCACTCGGTCCCCAGGGTGGAGGCAGTGGAATTAGCTGGATGGAGAGGGGGCTGGGAGCCCGGACTCCTGGGTTCTCTGGGTGGGGGCTGGGATCTGGTCCCTTCCAGGGCTGTGTCGAGGATAGCAGCCGTTCTCGCTTCCCTGCAGCCTCTGTGGGAGCAACATGTGGGGAACCAGCCCCCTCGCCCCCACATTTATCTAACCTCCCCAGGGCCGGGGGGCAGGACCCAGCCCAGCTTTGGTTCTTCCCCTCTCCTCCCTCTGCTTCGCCTGCTGGGTTCCTGTTTCCTCGCAAATGAGCAGCCCCTTCCCGTGGGTTCCCGCGGGCGGCCGCTTCGCCCCCCGGGGGCTTTCCCTCGTTGTCTGTGTTTCGTTAACCCCGTTTCACGGCCACGGTCCGGCGCCCCCTTTCCCTGCTGGTCTGGGTGTCACGGGGGGCCTGGCCTTTCGGCCCTTTGTTTCCCCGTGGGGCTGGGGTGTGTTCTGCGTTTCACGTCGGGGTTTGGGCTCTTCGTTTCTTGGGGGTTTGAAGTTGATCTTGTTTCACGCCGACCCCAGGTCCCATGTTGAATTTTGCAGTTCACGGATATTTTCTTAGTGGTTTTTTGTTAACCCTGATTGCTGCATCTTTACTTGAACGTACAAATAGCGCCATCTCCCGGCTGCGGTGGCCCTGTCCTGCCCTGGCCGTAGCAGAGCAGTGGTGTTACACGTGAGGTACAGCTGGGGAAACTGAGGACCAGATGGGGAATTGGCAGGGATGCGTTGCCGCCGTTCATCTCCTCCTCCTCCTCCTCCTCGGCTGTTCTCTGTGTTAACCTGCGTCTCTTCTCTTTCTACCTCTGTCTCTGGGGCGTCTCCCCCTCCCCGCTCCGTGCCCCCTGGGGCAGGTGGCCTGCCAGAGCGCAGAGAGCCAGGAGCAAGTAGAGACGATTCTCTCTGAGAACGATGCCCTGAGAACCAATCTAGCCGCACTAGAGCAGGTACCCGCTGGGGCAGGGGGCTCTCTCCCCTGGCAGTCAGGGCCGGGCGCTGGGAGGGGGTGCCGTGGGGCGGGGAGCGGGGTGGGGGGCTCGGCAGGGGGCTCTCTCCCCTGGCAGTCAGGGCCGGGCGCTGGGGGGGTGCCGGGGGCGGGGAGCAGGGTGGGGGGCTCGGCAGGGGGCTCTCTCCCCTGGCAGTCAGGGCCGGGCGTCGGGGGGAGTCATTAATTCCCCCAGGCAGTAGTTCTAAGTCCTTCGGGGGCGCGAGCTCGGGGTCTTGGTCCAAATCCCAGTTTGCGGGACTTGCAGCTGGGGCGCCTCTGACCCTGTCCCGCACCCAGCTGGGGTTTGATTTGTGGCCGGGATTCTCCTTCGCTGCCTGCCCGAAACCCCAGCGGCGGCTGCGTCTCCGCGCCAGGGAGCTGTCCCCACGCAGCGTTCTAGGCGGCTGTTCCCTACCCCAGAGGCGGCTGCGTCTCCGCGCCAGGGAGCTGTCCCCACGCAGCGTTCTAGGCGGCTGTTCCCTGCCCCAGAGGCGGCTGCGTCTCCGTGCCAGGGAGCTGTCCCCACGCAGCGTTCTAGGCGGCTGTTCCCTGCCCCAGAGGCGGCTGCGTCTCCGCGCCAGGGAGCTGTCCCCACGCAGCGTTCTAGGCGGCTGTTCCCTGCCCCAGAGGCGGCTGCGTCTCCGTGCCAGGGAGCTGTCCCCACGCAGCGTTCTAGGCGGCTGTTCCCTGCCCCAGAGGCGGCTGCGTCTCCGTGCCAGGGAGCTGTCCCCACGCAGCGTTCTAGGCGGCTGTTCCCTACCCCAGAGGCGGCTGCGTCTCCGCGCCAGGGAGCTGTCCCCACGCAGCGTTCTAGGCGGCTGTTCCCAACCCCAGAGGCGGCTGCGTCTCCGTGCCAGGGAGCTGTCCCCACGCAGCGTTCTAGGCGGCTGTTCCCTGCCCCAGAGGCGGCTGCGTCTCCGTGCCAGGGAGCTGTCCCCACGCAGCGTTCTAGGCGGCTGTTCCCTGCCCCAGAGGCGGCTGCGTCTCCGCGCCAGGGAGCTGTCCCCACGCAGCGTTCTAGGCGGCTGTTCCCTGCCCCAGAGGCGGCTGCGTCTCCGTGCCAGGGAGCTGTCCCCACGCAGCGTTCTAGGCGGCTGTTCCCTGCCCCAGAGGCGGCTGCGTCTCCGTGCCAGGGAGCTGTCCCCACGCAGCGTTCTAGGCGGCTGTTCCCTACCCCAGAGGCGGCTGCGTCTCCGCGCCAGGGAGCTGTCCCCACGCAGCGTTCTAGGCGGCTGTTCCCAACCCCAGAGGCGGCTGCGTCTCCGTGCCAGGGAGCTGTCCCCACGCAGCGTTCTAGGCGGCTGTTCCCAACCCCAGAGGCGGCTGCGTCTCCGTGCCAGGGAGCTGTCCCCACGCAGCGTTCTAGGCGGCTGTTCCCTACCCCAGAGGCGGCTGCGTCTCCGTGCCAGGGAGCTGTCCCCACGCAGCGTTCTAGGCGGCTGTTCCCTGCCCCAGAGGCGGCTGCGTCTCCGTGCCAGGGAGCTGTCCCCACGCAGCGTTCTAGGCGGCTGTTCCCTGCCCCAGAGGCGGCTGCGTCTCCGCGCCAGGGAGCTGTCCCCACGCAGCGTTCTAGGCGGCTGTTCCCTGCCCCAGAGGCGGCTGCGTCTCCGTGCCAGGGAGCTGTCCCCACGCAGTGTTCTAGGCGGCTGTTCCCAACCCCAGAGGCGGCTGCGTCTCCGCGCCAGGGAGCTGTCCCCACGCAGTGTTCTAGGCGGCTGTTCCCTACCCCAGAGGCGGCTGCGTCTCCGTGCCAGGGAGCTGTCCCCATGCAGCGTTCTAGGCGGCTGTTCCCAACCCCAGGGGCGGCTGCGTCTCCGTGGCAGGGAGCTGTCCCCATGCAGCGTTCTAGGCGGCTGTTCCCTACCCCAGAGGCGGCTGCGTCTCCGCGCCAGGGAGCTGTCCCCACGCAGCGTTCTAGGCGGCTGTTCCCTGCCCCAGAGGCGGCTGCGTCTCCGTGCCAGGGAGCTGTCCCCACGCAGCGTTCTAGGCGGCTGTTCCCTGCCCCAGAGGCGGCTGCGTCTCCGTGCCAGGGAGCTGTCCCCACGCAGCGTTCTAGGCGGCTGTTCCCTGCCCCAGAGGCGGCTGCGTCTCCGTGCCAGGGAGCTGTCCCCACGCAGCGTTCTAGGCGGCTGTTCCCTGCCCCAGAGGCGGCTGCGTCTCCGCGCCAGGGAGCTGTCCCCACGCAGCGTTCTAGGCGGCTGTTCCCTGCCCCAGAGGCGGCTGCGTCTCCGTGCCAGGGAGCTGTCCCCATGCAGCGTTCTAGGCGGCTGTTCCCTACCCCAGAGGCGGCTGCGTCTCCGTGCCAGGGAGCTGTCCCCACGCAGCGTTCTAGGCGGCTGTTCCCAACCCCAGGGGCGGCTGCGTCTCCGTGCCAGGGAGCTGTCCCCACGCAGCGTTCTAGGCGGCTGTTCCCTGCCCCAGAGGCGGCTGCGTCTCCGTGCCAGGGAGCTGTCCCCACGCAGCGTTCTAGGCGGCTGTTCCCTGCCCCAGAGGCGGCTGCGTCTCCGTGCCAGGGAGCTGTCCCCACGCAGCGTTCTAGGCGGCTGTTCCCTGCCCCAGAGGCGGCTGCGTCTCCGCGCCAGGGAGCTGTCCCCACGCAGCGTTCTAGGCGGCTGTTCCCTGCCCCAGAGGCGGCTGCGTCTCCGTGCCAGGGAGCTGTCCCCACGCAGCGTTCTAGGCGGCTGTTCCCTACCCCAGAGGCGGCTGCGTCTCCGTGCCAGGGAGCTGTCCCCACGCAGTGTTCTAGGCGGCTGTTCCCAACCCCAGAGGCGGCTGCGTCTCCGCGCCAGGGAGCTGTCCCCACGCAGTGTTCTAGGCGGCTGTTCCCTACCCCAGAGGCGGCTGCGTCTCCGTGCCAGGGAGCTGTCCCCATGCAGCGTTCTAGGCGGCTGTTCCCTACCCCAGAGGCGGCTGCGTCTCCGTGCCAGGGAGCTGTCCCCACGCAGCGTTCTAGGCGGCTGTTCCCTACCCCAGAGGCGGCTGCGTCTCCGTGCCAGGGAGCTGTCCCCATGCAGCGTTCTAGGCGGCTGTTCCCAACCCCAGGGGCGGCTGCGTCTCCGTGGCAGGGAGCTGTCCCCATGCAGCGTTCTAGGCGGCTGTTCCCTACCCCAGAGGCGGCTGCGTCTCCACGCCGGGCAAGCCCTCCCGTGTCGGCCGCGCTCCGAGGAAAGGCGTGTGATGCTCTTGTGCTGAATGCCCCGGTTCTCCTGCTTGCTGGATTCTTTCCTCTGTCAGCGCCTGGCCTGGGAAATCCGCGTTTCTCCCTGCGTCTGGAGTCCGAGTCCCCTCTGGTCTATTCTCTGCCCTTATCCCCGGGGTGGAGGGGGGGCAATCTCCCCCCGCCACCCCCGGTCTGTGTCCCCCGGGCTCTGGCATGCTCAGCCCTCCCCTTATCCCAGCCACTGGGGACTCCCCCGTTAGCTGGCGCCCGCACCCCTCACTTGCTGTCTGGGCGTTCCCGACCCTTTCCAGTGCTGTTGGTTGCGCCGTAGCTGAGGGCGGGTTCCCAGTGTCAGTGCGACTTGCGTTCCTTCCCTGTCCTCGGAGATGCCGGAGTTAACTAGCCCCGGCCAAGTGCAGCAGGGTGGGGGCTGGTCCGCGGTCCGGTGGTGGGTAGTTCCCCAGACCGAGCGTCTTTCCTCTCCCGCTGTTCAGATCCAGACGTCGAAGACCCAGGAGCTGAATCTGCTGCGGGAGCAGAGCGCGGCGCTCGGCCTGGAGCTGCAGGAGAGGGAGAGAGAGAAGGAGGTGCTGGCTGGGCAGCGGGACGACCTAAACACCCAGCTACAGGTGGGGGGAGACGGGACGCCTGGGGAGGGCTCATCCCGCCCGTGGGGCCTGCAGGGCCCTGCTCTGCCCCCGGAGGGCGCCAGTTTGAGTTATCAATGGGGGGTGGGCGCCAGGTTCCCGATCAAGGAGCAGCCCACTCCGCCCTTTGCCAGGATCCCCAAACCAGGGGGTCACCCCATGGAAGGGTCAGGCCGCCAGTTTAATGCCCCGGGGAAGCCACGCTCTTGCGTTCACCTGCGGAACTCCTCGTCCCAGGGCGTCAGACAGGCCAGAGAAGCAGCTGGAGGTCAGGCCCAGCGATTAGCACGAGTGGCTCAGGGCAACCCAGAAACCTCTGTCAGCCGGGGTTTCCCCAGACTCGCCCTGCTCCGTTCCTTGGCCCTGAACTGTTCCTTGGCTGCTCTGGGAGACAGGGCCCCGGGCTAGCCGGAGTGTTGCTGTCCCCGGGCCCGGCCGCTCGTGGCCCTGTCTGAGCTGTGGGGGGCAGCAGATTTATCGGGGCCTGGTTTGTGTCGTTCCCCCCCCCTCCCCACACACACACTCCAGGAATCCGTCAGAGCCAACAGCCGCCTCCTAGAGCAACTGCAGGAGCTGGGCCAGGAGAAGGAGAAGCTGCTGCTGGAGCTAGAAGAGGCCAGGAAGGTGAGAGGTGGGGCGGGGGGCTCAGCGGGGGGCGCTCTCCACTGGCTGCGGGGGGCCTCAGTGGGGCCAGTCCCTTGGGTGGGCCAGTCCCTGGGGGGCTGGCCGTGGGGGCGCTCTCCCCTGGCCGCCGGGGGGGCTCTCTCCCCTGGCCGCGAGAGGGGGCTCAGCGGGGTCTCTCCCCACAGAGCGCAGACAAGCGGAAGTCCATGTTGGACGCGATGGCGGTGGAGACGCAGCAGGAGAAGGGGCGGCACCAGGAGGCGCTGGGGGCGCTGCGGGTGCAGCAGGAGAAGGAGGTGCTGGGCGTCCGGGCGCGCTACGAGCGGGAGCTGCGCGAGCTGCACGAGGAGAAGAAACGCCACGAGGAGGAGCTGCGGGGGCAGCTCAAGGAGGAGAAGGTGCTGCGGGGGGAGCCCTGTGGGGACCAGAGTTTTTATGCACAGCTGTTCCAGCTGCTCCACCCCAGAGCTGGCTGCATCTCAGCCCCATGGGCTCCACCCCAGCTGGGTGGGGTCACATGAGCCCTGCTCCTTTGAAGCCCCCTTTGTTGTACTTGAAGTACCCCGCAGGATCTTTTCAGGGGGAATAAGGCCAAACGCCACGTTTATTCGTAATACAGGTATCAATTAACACTGTATCGCACGCGTATGATAGATATTATACCCCTCGCACACGCACGCACACACCCCGTCTTGTTGTTGTTACCACCTAGTTGCTCCCCTTATGAGACCCAGGGTCCCCTGCAAGACACCCCACGTTTCTCACCGCGTCCCTCTCATGCGAATCTGTCCCAGAGTCAAAGTCTGGGTCCCTTGGCCCCCTGTGGCGCCTCCTTCTGGGGGTCGTCCCAATGCTGCAAAGAGGGCGTCCCCAGAGAAGGGGCCGGCTCTTCGCCCCCAAGGCCGCCCGTGTGTCCGCTCTTCTTCAGTGAGCCCACTTGACACGGCTCATTGCCCGGGGTCCCGCTCCCAGGGCCGGAGCTGCTGCCTTCCAGCCGCAGTCATTCAACAGGGCCATTGATTAAAGGGGCGGGGGGGGGATCTTATTCTACTCCCAGAGAAAAGACATTAGACCAGGGCTCAATTCAACGTTTTCTGCATAAGGATCTGATACAAAGGTGTGTGAAAATAGAGACATAACACAAAGTCATGAAAGTTACGGGAAGCTGCTTAATGCAGAGATTATCTCCACCTTGCCCCTCCGCCTGCGGGCGGGCGGTGATGGTGCCTCTCTCCGCAGGCCCGGAGCCGGGAGCTGGAGAGCTCGCGGCAGACGGTGGAGGAGCTGCGCCTGCAAATCCAGTCCATGGATGGGGCCAAAGGCTGGTTCGAGCGGCGGCTCAAGGAAGCGGAGGTGGGAGAGGCCCTGGGTCCCATTCCTGTCGCCTGCCCTGGGGCCGGGTGGGAGCCAGCGCCCCTGGAGGGGACCGGCCCCAGGTCCGTCCCCGCCCCCCCCATCCCTGGCCGTTCTCACTCCCGGTGTCTCTATCTTGCATTGCAGGAGCTGATTGAAAAGCACCAGCGGGACCACGAAGAGGCGCTTCGAGTGTGCAAGGAGCAGCACGGAGCCGAGTTGAAGGTACGACTGGCAGCTGCCCTGCCCCAAAGGTGGCCGCATCTCCGAGCCAAGGAGCTCGCCCTGTGTGGTGGTAGACACAGCTGTTCCGCCCCAGAGGCGGCTGCATCGTCTGTGGGAGAGGCAGCCCTTTGTTAACCCCTGGCTGCTTCTCCCTCCCCTCAGCTGAAGGCCCAAGAGGTGGAAGCTGCCAGGGAGCAGCTGCGGGTGGCCGAGAGCTCCCGGGACGAGCACATGGCCACGATCAGCCAGCTCAGACAGGTGAGGGGCTGCCCCGGTTCCCTTCCGACCCCGGAGCCCCCCGGGGCTGGGCTGGGCTGGGGCTGACACTGACGCTGCCCCGTCTCTGGCAGGAGGTGAAGGACACGGTGGACGGACAGCGCATCCTGGAGAAGAAAGGCAGCGCCACTGTGAGTGGGCCCCCTCCGGCCCCGCCCATGGAACCCAGGAGTCCTGATCCCCACGCCCTCCGAGCCGGGACAGAGCCTGGGCACTCCTCTGATGCACTGCTATCGGGGGGGGGACTGGCAGGTCATGGAGCCCCCCAGGCCCCCTCCAGCTGCTGCCATGCAGAGGGGAGATGGGGTTAAACAGCAGTGCGCTCCCCTATTAATGTCCCTGCTTCCTGCCCCATCCCCCCGCCCCCCTCAGCACAGGGCTGCGCCCCCTGGCCACCGGGACCGCCAGCCCTTTCAATTCGGTGCCCCCCTTCTCCGTAGCTCAAAGACTTGAAGCGGCAGCTGCAGCTGGAGAGGAAGCGGGCGGATAAGCTGCAGGAGCGGCTGCAGGAGATCCTGACCAACAGCAAGACCCGGACGGGTGAGCGCGGAAGGACACTGGCCCCAGGGCTGGGGACTGGCTGGCCCTGGGGGGCAGGGAACGGGACACGGGACCTTCCCCTCAACCTCCTGCTTCTGAAGGATTCCAAGTCCCTTCCCACGCTCCTTTGCATGAACGTGGTTCATCTGGCCCTGAGATGCAGCCACTTCTGGGGCGGGGCAGCTGGGGAACAGCCACACACAACGTCCAACGGGGATGGCTGCTCTGGTGCTGAGATGCAGCCACCTCTGGGGCGAGGCAGCTGGAGGGGACAGGCGCACGGCGAATCTGCGGGGGTCTTGGGCTGTAGGGGGCGGTGGGAGCGCAGCCTGTGCACGGTTCCCTCTTCCACCACTGGGAGCAGCCCCGCCATTCTCCAGTCTGCCAAGGCTTCGCAGAAGGGGGCAGTTTCAAAGGTGGAGCCTGCAGAACTGCTCGCCACATGATGTCCCTGAAGGCCAAGAGCTCAGCAGGCTCTAGAGCAGGGAGGGACGTGGGGATCACCCCAGAGGAGGGTGTGTTTGACTCAGTGGCTTTTAGGGCGGGGTCCATCGCTTGTGGGGCTGTTCCTTGAATCCGTGGAGCTCCCCCCCGCCACGGTCAAGTGAAAAGCGGAAAACGGGAGATCAAGTATTGGACGCGGCCTGGCTGCCGGCTGGGCCTGACCCGTTCATTCCTCTTTCCCCGGAGCTCAGAGCCTTCATCGCGTCCCCCTGTCACCTGGCCGAACGAGCCCCGGGTGCGGCCGCTTAGAGCCCGGACTCCTGGGTTCTCTCCCTGGTTCTGGGGGGGGGGGGGGGGAGCCCGGACTCCTGGGTTCCACGCCCTGTCTCTGCAGGGATCGAGGAGCTGGTTCTGGCCGAGATGAGCTCCCCCAGCCGGGTGCAGACGGGCGACAGCAGCAGCATCTCGTCCTTCAGCTACCGGGAGATCATGAAGGAGGGGTCGGGGCCCGGCAGCACCAAGGTGAGGGGCGGGGCTTCCTGCTTGGGGGTGGGGCCTCTATTGTACCAAGCCCCGCCCCCATGCTCTGCTCCCCCTCCCTCCTAAAAGGGTGGGGCTTCTTGTGCGGGCTCCCAACAGCCCTCTGCTCCTTCCTCCCCTCCCTCCCTGCTTGGGGGGCGTGGCCTCTGCTGCTAGCCCCGCCCCTGATGCTAGGGCTCCTCCCCTCCCCACTCCCTATCCCCCACTTCCCTCAGACTATGCCCAGGCCCCACCCCCTTTGCAAACCCCGCCCCTCACACCCTGTTACCCCCCTCCCTGGGGGTCCCATCAGCACTCAGGGCAGCCCCTCCCCCCTCTCTCTGCCCCCCAGTCCAACACGGGGAGCCCCCAGTCCCAGCGCCCCGCGGACCTGTCGGACGAGGAGATCTCGGAGCTCTTCCAGCGCCTGGCGGAGATGCAGCAGGAGAAGTGGATGCTGGAGGAAAAGGTACCGGCCCCACCCCACGGGGGCGCTGAGGAGTGGGGGGGGCCAGGGCTGGGGGCTGCGGGTCGGGAGTGAGGGGTGATGTCTCCGGCTCTGACCTGCCCCACAGGTGAAGCACCTGGAGGTGAGCAGCGCCTCGATGGCAGAGGATCTGTGCCGGAAAAGCGCCATTATTGAGACCTACGTCATGGACAGTCGCATCGGTGAGGACCCCGGTGTCCGGGAGGGGGCGGAGTCTGGTGGTTAGAGCCGGGGGGGGCGGGGGCTGGGTTCCCTCTGGCTCTGGGAGGGGAGTGGGGTCCAGTGGATTAGAGTGGGGGCTGGGGGTTTCTCCCTGTCCCAGTGGGTTGGATTCATCGCCAGCCGTCCCAGACTTTGCGAGGCCGGGAGCCGTGGGGGTGTCCCATCTCAGCCAGGCCAGGGGGGAGGCCTTCTGCTGCACAGCATGCTGGGAAACCCCTGCCCCACTCTCCTCTTCCCCCCCCCCCACCCCACCCCCCGGTGAGTTCGGGTGCAGTGGGGGCGGCTGGTCGGGGCATGGCCAGCGGGATTGTGCTGGTGTCGGCTGCCCTGGATGTCTGCTGGGGGCCTCCGTGGGGCTCTGGGGAAGGCTGGTCACCCCCTCCAGCCCTGAGGCCGGAGGGATGGGCCCTGCATACCCCCAACCCTTCCTGAGTGAGCCACCCCCGTGCGGCATTGTGTGTGGCTGTTCCCCAGCTGCCCTGCCCCAGAGGTGGCTGCATTTTGGCACTGAATGAGCCATCCTTATGTGGTGTTTATATGTGGCCATTCCTAGGGCCCCACCCCAGAGGTGGCTGCGGCCCGATCAGGTTTTCTTCAAGTCACTTCTGTTGATATGGAAGGAAAGCAAAGCGCTCTGATGCCCTGTGTCCTGTTCCCTGGCCCCCTGCGCCAGCTGCCACCCCCGCTGGGGGGCAGTTCGGAGTCGGCGCCCCCTACAGGGGAAAGGCTCCGTGTCCCGTTCCCCACCCTTGGGCCGGGTCCCTGCGCCCTGGAGTTCTCCCCGGCTCCTCAAGGGCTGCTGGGCGAGTCCCCTTCCGCTCCCTCCAGCCTGGGTCACCTTGGGCCAGAGGCGGCTCCGGGAATCGATCCCACCTGGCTCAGGCCTGGCGCTGCGTCCCCCGGCCCCCGCGGCTGGGTGCCTCCCGCACTGAGCGGGGTGGGAGCCGCTCCCCGGGACACAGGGCAGCCCAGGGGGTGCTGCAGGGGGCCCTCTCTCGCAGGGCAGGGCTGGGTGCTGTGCTGCGGGGAGGGCGGCTTGGCTGGCCCAGCGTTTGCCCAGGGCCCCCCATTAGATCACCTCTGTCTGCCCTCCCGGGCTGGAAGTGGGCAGGGCTGCACCCTCCGGTCTGTTGCCCCAGGGGGAGATGCAGCCCCCTCTAGGGCGGGGCAGTGAGCCGGGAGCGGTAGCTTGGCGGGCGGCTCTGGCCCGCAGCCCCGGGTATAAATAGCTGCAGTGGGGTCGTGTTCCCCTCGGCTTGGCAGCGGGCGGCTCCGGCCCTGAATGTTTAATGACGGCTAAAAATACCTTCCCTGCTCCTTCCCTTCCTCTGTCATTGTCCTGCCCTGCGTGGGGGGGACCCAGGCGTCCTGGCTCCCAGCCCCCGCAAGCCACTAAACATCACTGTGCAAGAACGGTTAGAGCCGGGGGCTGGGAGCCAGGACTCCTGGGTTCTCTGCCCGGCTCTGGGAGGGGAGGGGGGGCTGGTGGTCAGAGGGGGGGCGCCAGGACACCTGGGTCCTATCTTTCTGGCTCCCCCCCGATCCCAGCTGGTTGTCCGGCGCCGGGAGAGCCCCCGCTGCGGTGTTGTGGGGCTCGGTGGGGGGCTGGCTCACCCCTCCCCCGTCTGCCCCCCAGACGTGTCGGCGGCCCACGGGCCCCTGGACCGCAGCACCCTGGGCAGCGTCCTGCGGGACCTGGTGAAGCCGGGCGACGAGAACCTGCGGGAGATGAACAAGAAGCTGCAGAACCTCCTGGAGGAGCAGCTCACCAAGAACATGCACCTGCAGAAGGTGAGGGGGCGGAGTCCCGGGGAGGGGCGGAGCCTGTGGGGGTGGAGGGGCATGGGGCAAGCACCCTCTTGTGCCTGTCCCTACCTGCTGGGGGAGAGGCCCCCCACCCCCACCCCCCCAAGACCTTCTCCCCCTGGGGCGCTCTCCCCTGGGGGGCAGGGGCTCTCGGACTCCTGGGTTCTTTGCCCCTCACCCCCCCTCCCCCCTCTCATCTCTTCCAGCACCTGGAGGTCCTGTCCCAGGAGATCGTGCGGCTCAGCAAGGAGTGCGTCCCCCTCCCCCCGCCCGCCCCCAACGGTGCTGACCCTGGCGGGGCTTGCTGACCCCCCACTGCACCAGGGGGTGGGGCCAGGGGCACCCCCTGCCCTTGCTTCAAGTGCTGCCCCCTACCTGGCCAGCAGCTTCCTGCCCCCCCCCCGTACATTATGTGGGGGCAGGACCTTTAACCCTTCGCCTCCTCCCTCGCCCTCCCAGCTCCATTGATGGTTCATTATCCTCTGCCCCATCTGCCTCTAGCCCCTCCCAGCCGGCGGGGGGGCCCTGCCCCCACCTGAGCTCCCTCCCCCCCATCTCACAGCCCATCTTCCCCTCCCCTCCGTGCTCTGGGTACCGGAACCCCTTCTCCCCCAGCCCAGATCCTGCCCCTTCGAGCTGCACGCCGCCCCCCCACCGCCACCCCCAGACTTTATCCCTGGACTGGGGGGCTTGGGGTGGGTGGGTCACCAGCCCTCTAAGAAGCAGGGGAAAGAGGCGAGGTTTCGTGGTGCAACCTCCGCTGGCAGGAGGGGGAACCGCGGCCTCGTTCCCCCGGACCCCCAGCAGGGGAAAGCAGGGGGCACCGGCGGGGCTGGGGGGTGGGGCTGAGCTAGCAGGGGCTCTGGGTCGGGAGTGAGGGGCACCGGCGGGGCGGGCGCTGGGCTCGGGGGGGCTGCGAGGCGGGAGTGAGGGGCACCGGTGGGGTGGGGGCTGGGCTCGGGGGGCTGCGGGGTGGGAGTGAGGGGCCCCTATTCATCTTTTGGCGGTTCCCCCTTCTCCCCGTGGGGTAGCGGCTCCTTTACCCACCTGCTCTGCCCCAGACTTGCTCTAACCCCCATTTCCTGCCCCTCAGCCCTTCCCACGTGCATGTGTCCCAATGCAAGTCCCCCCCCAGCCCGCTCACCTCGGGGCGACGGGGGAGGTGCTGTGTATATTTGGCTCGTGTGGGGGGCCTGGCCGATCCTCTGACTGCACTTTCCCTGCCCCCCGGCCCGGGGGGGTTAACGTGTCGGTGACGTGAGCCGTGACTCGCTACGGCGACAATAAAGACGTGGACTCGGCCGCTTGGCTCCCGGTGTCAGTGGTGGGGGCCGGGGAGGGGCTGCTGTCCTCTGGCAGTGCTGGGGGGCGCCTTGGGCCAGGGGCCTGGGTGGGGGGATCAGCGGGGGCCCGGTGGGGCAGGCGCTCTCGTGGGGTGGGAAATGCCCTAATCTTGTTCGTCCTTAAATTCCTCCACCCTGTGCCCCGAAGCCCCAGTCAGGGCAGGAACCCAGGCGTCCGGGGTTAATTCCCCCTGGGGCGATTCTAGGTAACTTCACCATCCAGAAGGGCCCGGGCGGCTGTTCCCGGCCCCCGCCCCAGAGCAGCCCACGTCTCAGTGCCAGGCAGGCCCTCCCCACATGGTGTTATAGGGGGCTGGCCCCAATCCCACCCCCACCCCAGAGCTGGCCGCATCTCTGCGTTGGCAGCCTGGGGGACGGACTCAGGCTGGCATCAACGTGCTGCCCGGAAAGGATCCTGCCCCCGCCCGTCTCGCCAACGCTCCTGGGGGCTTCGATTCGGGGGAAGGAAAACAATGAAACATTAATGTCTGGGCTGGTGATGTCACCAATGCCCCCCGCCCCAGCTGTGTGGGGTAGGGCCCTGCCTTCCCCCGCCCCAAACTGGGCCGGTGCCCCTCACTCCCGACCCGCAGCCCCTGCCAGCCCAGCCCTGCCCCCCAGCTCTGCCAGTGCCCCTCACTCCCGACCCGCAGCCCCTGCCAGCCCAGACCTGGCCCCCCCCCCAGCCCTGCCGGTGCCCCTCACTCCCGACCCGCAGCCCCTGCCAGCCCAGCCCTGGCCCCCCCCCCGCTCTACCGCGCCCCCCCCCCCGTCTTATTTATAGACTATTTTTCCTCGGCACAATCCAATGGCCTGGGGGGAAGGGGGCGGGACAGAGAACCCTCCTGACCAATGGGAGGCCAGCTTTTCATCAGCCAGTCACGTGGCAGCTTAAATTCTGTCCAAAAAGTTACAAAGCGCAATAAAGAGGCGAGTTCTGGCAACAAGTGAATGTCTGTTATTTGGAAGGGGGAGGGGTGGGAGACAGGACTGGGGGGGGGGTGGGCACAGGGCGGGGACCCCCGCCTGGGTCCTCAGCCCCGATAGAGCTCTACCACTCTGCCAGCAGGGGGCGCTGGAAGGAGACCAAACAGCTGATAAGTTTGGAAACTCCCTGGGGGGGGGGGGCCTGCGGAACTACCGGCCGCTGGATTTCATCCCAGAGCCGGGCTGGTATCGAACTTGGATCCCACTGCAGCAGGGTGAGCAGGAGGCAGGATATTTGGTGTCTGGCTGGGGGTGCAGCGCCCGGGGGAAAATCAACCTTAGCCAGGACACCAGGGTAAATGGGATCAACACGGTACAGACACTTTTACCTCTTTCCCTGAGCAAAGTCGACCATCAATGAGCCCCCAGGCCTTTGTACCCAGGGCCGGCAGACCTTGTGCGAGGATGCAGCCACCTCTGGGGTGGGGCAGCTGCCGGACACTTGGGACATCCGGCACTGAAGATGCAGGTGTGAGGATGGAGGGCGGGGTGGGAATCAGGGCAGCTGAGATTTCACCCGCCTGGGGTCATGGCAGAATGAACAGCAAGTCACAGGCTCAGAACATCTTGCCCTGCAGTGGGGTCTGGTGGTTAGAGCAGGGGCGGGAAGGCTGGGAGCCCGGATGCCTGGGTTCTCTCCCTGGCTCGGGGAGGGGGCTGTTGGCTGGAGTGGGGGCTGGATTCTCTGGCAGCAGGTTGTTTTTCTGGGGCGCGTCTCGCTGGGGTGACGTATTGGGGGCACCACCACCCGCCTGTCACCCAGGAGCCTTTGAAGGGCCCTGACGCTGGAGCTGTCGTGAGATTCCTGCTTCACGCTCGTGGCTGGCACCGGGCTCAGCCGCAAGCGGGGAAAGGGGGAGGGGTGGCTGCTTTGGGGGAGCAGAGAAGGGCACATGGGGCCTGTCCCCTCTAAGGGGCACCCGCCCTGATCCTACCCCAGGGCAGGGGGCTGGTCCAACGGCCCTGAGCTCCCAACCCCCAATCTCTGCCGGCGCCCCTCACTCCCGACCCGCAGCCCCTGCCAGCCTGGCCCTGCACCCCCCAGCCCTGCCGGTGCCCCTCACTCCCGACCCACAGCCCCTGCCAGCCCGGCCCTGCGCCCCACAGCCCCGCCGGTGCTCCTCACTCCCGACCCGCAGCCCCTGCCAGCCCGGCCCTGCGCCCCACAGCCCCGCCGGTGCTCCTCACTCCCGACCCGCAGCCCCTGCCAGCCCGGCCCTGCGCCCCACAGCCCCGCCGGTGCTCCTCACTCCCGACCCGCAGCCCCTGCCAGCCTGGCCCTGCACCCCCCAGCCCTGCCGGTGCCCCTCACTCCCGACCCACAGCCCCTGCCAGCCCGGCCCTGCGCCCCCCAGCCCCACCGGTGCCCCTCACTCCTGACCCGCAGCCCCCTGCCAGCCCGGCCCTGCGCCCCCCAGCTCTGCCGGTGCCCCTCACTCCCAACCTGCAGCCCCTGCTAGCCCGGCCCTGCCCCCCCAGCCCCGCCGGTGCCCCCACACCCAGGCCGCAAACCTGGCTCTGAGCCCATTTACTGAGCAGCTCTCAGCCGCTCTGGGTATCGATTTGCTCTAAGTGCTGCGTGTTTCCCATGTGCTGATTAAGGGTTTGTTCTGACACTGGCAACTCGGGGCACGCGGGGGTGGGGAGTCTGGTAAGTCGCAGAGAGCTGGGGGAGCCCAGGGCCGGGCTAGCGGGGGCTGCGGGTCGGGAGTGAGGGGCACCGGCAGGGCTGGGGGGCGCAGGGCTGGGCTGGCAGGGGGCTGCGGGTCAGGAGTGAGGGGCACCGGCAGGGCTGGGGGGGGCAGGGCCGGGCTGGCAGGGGCTGCGGGTCGGGAGTGAGGGGCACCGGCAGGGCTGGGGGGGGGCAGGGCTGGGCTGGCAGGGGGCTGCGGGTCGGGAGTGAGGGGCACCGGCAGGGCTGGGGGAGCCCCGGGCTGGGCTGGCAGGGGGCTGCAGGTCGGGAGTGAGGGGCACTAACCCCATGTGCTGATCCTGCTGGGACCCCCAGCTATGTCAGGTGTGGACGGGGGCTGGGAGCCAGAACTCCTGGGTTCTCTCCCTGTCCCTGAGTCTGTGGACCCCTCCTCAGCTGCCTGGAGTTGTTGTGGGGGAGGGGTCCAGTGACTCCACCCCCCTCCGGGCTCAGTCCCCCAAATGCTCCCTCTGCTCTGGGTCATCTGGGCCCCCCTGTCCCCGCCCTGGTGGTGCCCCTCCTCCAACCTCATCTCTGCCCCTTCAATCCCCCGGCTCCCCCCTTCCCCTTCTGCCCCCCACAATCCCCCACCCTGATAGATCCCTCCCTCCCCCACCCCCATAGATCCATCCCCACCCCTACAGATCCCTCCCTCCCCCACCCCATAGAACCATCCCACCCCTATAGATCCCTCCTCCCCACCGACTATAGATCCTTCCCCACCCCCATAGAACCATCCCTCCCCCACCCCATGATCCAACTCTCCCCCACATAGATCCATCTCTTTTCCCCATCCCCTATGGATCTATCTCCCCCCCACAGATCCCTCCCTCCCCCTCCCTCTCCTCCCCCCACCCGGCAGCCGCCGCTGCGCTATAAAAGCCGGTACATCCCCCCCCCCCCCCGCCTGATGCAGGCGGGACCCGCTTCACCCACACCCGGCCGGAGCCCGCGGAGCGATGCGCCTGGGGGGGGGCGGGGCAGGGACCCCCCCAGCCCCGAGCCCGGATCGCCGCCCCCGGCCGCCGGGGAGAGGTGAGAGCTGCCGGGCCGGGCAGGTCTGTCCGCCCCCCCCCGATCCGCCCCTCCCGAGCCCCCAGATCTGCCCCCTTAGCGGATCCGCCCCCCCGAGCCCCCGGACCTGCCCCCCACCCCCTGCATGTGCCCCCCGCCCTGGCCCCATACCTACCCCAGGGCTGGGGTGTCCCTGAGTCAGGTGGCCCCTCCTGACACCCCCCCTAATCCCACATGGAGCAGTTACTGTCCCCTGCAATGGAGGGGAGGGGGCTGGGCCCGGGAAAAGGGGTTTGAGTAAGAATCAAAAACACCCCTCCCCCGCTGCTGGGCTAGGACTGACCCCCTCCCTCCCCCGGGGGTCCTCCGCTCCAACCCACCAGCCCCCACAGCTGGGGAGAGAACCCAGGCATCCTGGCTCCCAGCCCCCCATCCCCGCTCTACCCACCAGCCCCCACTCCCCTCCCACAGCCGGGGAGAGAACACAGGAGTCCTGGCTCCAAGCCCCCCCACCCCATCCTCTAACCACTAGACCCCCCTCCCCTCCCAGAGCCGGGGAGAGAACCCAGGCGTCCGGGCTGAGGTGTCCAATCTGCAGTTCTTGATTTTCTTTCTCACGTCTCTTCTCTCCTGCCCGCAGCGCCCTGAGACGCCCCCCCGCTGGGCTGCCGAGCCTTCGGCCCCCTTTGCCAAGAGCCAGCAGCGCGGAGGGGCCCGAACCCCCCCCCCCCGATGCCTCGAGAGACCAGGCCTCACCTGGGACAGCAGCACCCCCTCCGGGGCAGCCGAGACCGGGGGGGTACCTGAGACCGTGACCAGGAGCGACTCGTCTCTCCCTCTAGACCCTGGCTCTGTGCCCCACAGCAACACGCCGGCTGGGGGCTCGTGTTTCGGAGACAGCTGAGCCCCAGGCAGGCGGGGTGGGGAGGTTCCCACGGGGGACCCACAGCTAGCGGAGCCCTGGGTCCTGAGACCTGTCCTGAGACTTTCTTCCCCCACCTCCTGGGTCCTGAGGACTGCCCCGATTTCCCTTGGACACATCCAAGTTTGGAGACGGCCCCCCCTCCTGCCGGCGCCCCAATCTCCTGGGTCCCAAGGCCGCTCCCCGGGCACCTCCAGCTTTGGCGCCCTCCCCGTTCCGAGCTGACGCCTCTGCCCTGCCCCGGCGACCCCCGCGCCTGGCCACCATGGCGGCCGGCGTGGCCACCTGGCTGCCCTTCGCCCGCGCGGCCGCCGTGGGCTGGCTGCCCTTGGCCAAGAAGCCGATACCCAAACCACCCAGCGTCAAGCGACCCCGGGGGGACGAGATCCTGGTGGTGAACGTGAGCGGCCGGCGGTTCCAGACCTGGCAGAACACGCTGGACCGGTACCCGGACACGCTGCTCGGCAGCTCGGAGAAGGAGTTCTTCTACAACGAGGACAGCCAGGAGTATTTCTTCGACCGCGACCCCGAGATCTTCCGCCACGTCCTGAACTTCTACCGCACCGGCCACCTGCACTACCCCCGGCACGAGTGCATCCAGGCCTTCGACGAGGAGCTGAGCTTCTACGGCATCATCCCGGAGCTGATCGGCGACTGCTGCCTGGAGGAATACCGCGACCGCAAGAAGGAGAACGCCGAGCGGCTGGCCGAGGACGAAGAAGCGGAGAGCGCCACCGACCTCTCCTTGCCGCCGGACAGCACCGTCCGGCAGCGGCTCTGGCGGGCCTTCGAGAACCCCCACACCAGCACGGTGGCCTTGGTCTTCTACTACGTCACCGGCTTCTTCATCGCCGTCTCGGTGATCGCCAACGTGGTGGAGACCATCCCCTGCCAGCCGCCGCCCGGCCGGAAGCGCCCGCAGCCCTGCGGCGACCGCTTCCCCTTGGCCTTCTCCTGCATGGACACGGCCTGCGTCCTCATCTTCACCGGCGAGTACCTGCTCCGGCTCTTCGCCGCCCCCAGCCGCTGCCAGTTTCTACGCAGCGTCATGAGCATCATCGACGTGGTGGCCATCCTGCCCTACTACATCGGGCTGGTGATGCCGGAGAACGAGGACGTGAGCGGGGCCTTTGTCACCCTGCGGGTCTTCCGGGTCTTCCGCATCTTCAAGTTCTCCCGGCACTCGCAGGGCCTGCGGATCCTGGGCTACACCCTCAAGAGCTGCGCCTCCGAGCTGGGCTTCCTCCTCTTCTCCCTGACCATGGCCATCATCATCTTCGCCACCGTCATGTTCTACGCCGAGAAAGGGACCCGCAGCACCAACTTCACCAGCATCCCGGCCGCCTTCTGGTACACCATCGTCACCATGACCACGCTGGGGTGAGTCTCGCCCTGCGACCCCACCGCTCAGCCCTGGGCCCCCGGCTCCGCTTTCTTACTGTAGGGTCTCCCGGGATCCCGTCTGGGCCCTGTCAGGCGGGGGGATCCGAGAGCCGGACGCTTCGGAACCGACCCCGCCATCCATTGAGGGCTTTATTCTCGGGTTTTTGAGTTACTGTCCCTGGAGTCCGGGCCCGGACTCTACCGTGGCCAGGAAATTTGGGCAAATGACTGGGGCACCAGCAGGGCTGTTCTTGGGGCTCCTGGCAGCAGAGTGGGAATCCAACCCGGGGAATTCCCACATGCATCCGATTCAGAACAGGCTGGGAAAGGGCGGAAGAGCATGAGGTGCGGGGGCGGGGCTGGGACCCCGGACGCCTGGGTTCTCTACCCGGCTCTTGGAGGGGAGTGGGGGCTGGTGGTTAGAGCAGGGGGGCTGGGAGCCCGGACGCCTGGGTTCTCTCCTGGCTCGGGAAGGACAGTGGAGGGCAAAGCGCTGGAGCGGGGGAACTTGTGGGCAGGAGGCCGGGCCTGGCGCGGCTGGTGCCATCTGCAGTGGGCTGGATAGCCCAGAATGCAAACATTTGTTCAGGTCGTAATTCTTCCTAAGAGCCCGCGGGGCAGCAGCACGGGGAGGGGAGAGCGAAAGAGAGGAGCTGGGGGCTGCAGGTCGGGGGTGAGGGGCACCGGCAGAGCTTGGGGCCCAGGGCTGGGCTGGCAGGGGGCTGCGGGTCGGGAGTGAGGGGCACCGGCAGGGCTGGGGGGGCCCAGGGCCGGGCTGGCAGGGGCTGCGGGTCGGGAGTGAGGGGCACCGGCAGGGCGGGCGGGGGCAGGGCTGGGCTAGTGGGGGGCTGCGGGTCGGGAGTGAGGGGTCCTGCATGTCTCTTTAACAGCCCCCAGGATTCCTGGGCACTGCTGCTTCTTACTGCATCATTGCTGGGGCAAACCACAGAGCCGGGGAGGGAACCCAGGAGTCCTGGCTCCCAGCTCCCACCACCCAGTGCTCATTACTAGAGGTGTAATTAGCGGCTGTGTTTTGAGCTCCTAAATGAATCTTGACCACCCCCGGTGCCTGAGCCGGAGCAGTGGATCGGGGGCGGGCGGGGGTGGTGTGCGGGGGTTTGGGTGTGGAGAGGACGGGGCGAGGGGCCCATGCCAGGATCCTCTCCCCTGTCCTCTGGCAGGAGCGGAGTTGCCCGGATAATCTACCCACACTGGGCCTTCAGCGGGGCCTCCCAGTGGGCTGCACGGGGACAGATCGCCCGGCGCTGAGATGCAGCCACCTCTGGGGTGGGGCAGCAGGGAACAGCCTCACATAACACCACAAAGGGTTGGCTGGCCCCGCGCTGAGATGCAGCCACCTCTGGGGCAGAGCGGCTGGGACCAGCCGTTTGGGACAGGCCCTGAGGGGGGACCATCCAGTCTCTTCCTCTGCAGAGGCTGCTCGGGAGGCAGGAGAGACTCATGGGAGATGGGGCTTGGCCCGGACGCTGGGATTCACACCCTGCTCTGGGGGGGGCTGTAATACCCTAGCAGGAGTCTGTGTCCCCCCCCCATGCACAGCACAGGGCTCAGCCCCCCAGCAGGGGGCAGCAGGGACACACGCACAATCCCCAGGTCACCACACAAACTGTCCTTCCCTTACTTCCCAGCAGGGGGCACCATGGGGTTTTCGCGCTCCGCAGGGGGTCGCTATTACACCAGGGCGTGCGGAAGAGATGCACTGTGGGTAAGGCGGAGGGCAGGAGCAGGAGGGGGTTGGGCTCTGGGGTAGGCAGGATGGCTGGAGGTTCACGCTGCAATGATGAGGGGAGGAAAGCGTCACTCTCCCCAGTCACTAGGTTCAAGTGTTAACAGCCCGGATTGAGTGACGGGTCCCATCACGTTGAATGGGGGCTTGGAGGAGATGTGCCTTCATGGTGAAGGGAATAGAGAGGCGCCAGAACTCCTGGGTCCTCTCCCCAGCTCTGGGAGGGGAGGGGGGTCTGGTGGGTTAGAGCAGGGGGATTGGGAGCCCGGACGCCTGGGTTCCATTCACGGCTCTGTAATGGTAAAGCCCACACAGGTTGAGTCCGTTCTGCTCCATGACTGTTCCCGGCAGTTCCCAAACCATCCTGCGGCGTTCTGTGCGGCTGTTCCCCGGCTGCTCCGCCCCAGAGGCAGCTGCATCTCAGCGCCAGGCGCGTCAGCCCCGTGCGGCGTTAAGTGCAGCTGTTCCCCGGCTGCCCCACCCCAGAAGTGGCTGCATCAAACGCCCATCTGTGTGTGGGGACACGAAAGCGCCGAGCTTTCTCCCTCCACCCCCACCCCCCCGCCGTGCCCCACGGGTGTTTTGCTCTGCACCAGCCTGTAACCGAGGCAGGGGCCTGCTGCAGCTCCACGGGGGAGGAATTATTTATCCACAGAGTGCGGGAGGCAGAGACAGCCGCTTTCCGCAGCTCGCCTGTGCTGGGGGGCGCGGGGGGCTGGCAGGGGCTGTGGGTCGGGAGTGAGGGGCATCGGCAGAGCCCGGGGCTGGGATCAGATCCAGGTGACCTGCCTTTGGCTCGTCCTCAGGCCGGGGCAGATTCTGCTGAATCGCCAACTTGCGCGGTGATCGCTGAGCTGGCAGGTGGGCAGCCGGGGACGGGGGGCTGAGTCGGGGGGCTGGGAGCCAGGACTCCTGGGTTTTTTGGCTCTTTGTGCGTGTCTGCCATGGGGTCGTGATCTCATCTGCTCCAGGGCGAATTGGGGCCTAACCCAGCCCCCCAACTTTGTTTCATGGCAGGTTCCCCCCCACCCCAGGCACCTTCCAGGCCCCGCTGCTGCCCCCTAGGTGAAGCAGGGTGGGGCCCCCTTCCTGCTCTCCCATTTCGGTGCATCTCCGGCCCTGGGCAGCTCACATCCCCCCCCACCCCCCCAGTGGAGTTACAGGGAGGTCGGGGCTGTCAGATCCCCCCCAACCTTCCCCTCCCCCCAGGTTCAAGGAGCATCCTTCAGTACCCTGGTCAGCCCCATGCCCCCCCACCCTGGTATCCTGCCCCCCCACCCCCAGATGAGCCCCAGGTACCCCCCCAGACCCTGCTATTCTGCCCTCCCTGGATCAGCCCCAGGTCCCCCCCCAGACTGGTATCCTGCCCCCCCCTCAGATCAGTTCCAAGGCCCCCGCAGTGTGGTATCTCCCCCCCACCCCCGGTTCAGCCCCAGGGCCCCCGCACACGCCGCAGTGCAAGGTTACAGCAACCTCTCGCCAGCCAAGCGGACCCGCTCCGCGCTGGGACGTGTGAATATTTCATGTTCTCTGGAGCCAGCCCAGAGCCACACGAGGGGGGAGGGGGGCTCCTGATTCCTCCCCCACTTTAGAATCCCTCCCCCGCACAGAACACAGAATCCCCTTCCTGCCCCCCATACATTGCCCTTGTCTGGGGGTCTGCGCTGAGCCACTAGGGGGTGCCGTGCTGCGGGGAGTGGGCGGGGGCTGGGCAGGGGGCGCTCTCCCCTGGCAGTGGGGCCGGGCGCTGGGGGGTGCCATGCTGCGGGGCAGGGATCTCAGCAGGGGGATCCCAGTGTCCTGGCCAGTTATAACAAGCCACCTCCCAGCTAAAATTCCCTGGAATTCCCACTGACTATCAAATTCTTCTTTAGCTGCCCCGCCCCAGAGGTGGCCGCATCTCCACGCTGGGCGAGCCGTCCCTGTGACGATGTGACGCAGCAGGGAGGGGGGAGTGTTGACCTGGGAATGTGCCCTGGGGAGGGGAGACCTGAGAGCCTGTCACCTGAGCCAGGAGGGGGAGGGGGAGGTGACACCTCTGCCCAGGAATGTGGATGGAGGCGGCAGCAGGGAACCTGCTCGGTGGGTTTAGTTTCGGTTTGGGGCTGGGGGGAGGAACACAGGGAACCCCAGGGCTGGGGTCTAAGCTCCCTGCTCCCCCAGAAGGACTTCACTGAGGGGTCCTGGGTGTACCCACAAGCTCTGCTTTGGACTGTGTTCCTGTTGTCCAATAAACCTTCTGTTTTACTGGCTGGCTGAGAGTCTCAGTGAATCCCAGGAAGAGGGGTGCAGGGCCTGGACTCCCCCACACTCCGTGACAGTCCCCTTGCGGCATTGTGTGCGGCTGGTCCCCAGCTGCCCCGCCCCAGAGGTGGCCGCATCTCCGCGCCGGGCGAGCCGTCCCCTTGCGGCATTGTGTGCGGCTGGTCCCCAGCTGCCCCGCCCCAGAGGTGGCCGCATCTCCGCGCCCTGTGTTGCCCGTAACGGGGACGCTGTCGCCGGTCTCTGGGGTGTGCTGGGTGCTCGGAGCCGCACGCCGAGCCGTTGATTGATTCTCAGCCCGTTAAATAAGTCATGGTGTTGTGGCCTGTGTTTTATTATATAATCGCCGCTCGCTTGACGTGGATTAACAGCGTTTCTCCAGAAGCAATTTCGCTTTCCCAACCGGTCCATTACGAGTTGGAAGACTTCTGCCGCCTGTTATCCTCATGCGGCGTTACGGGTGGCTGGTCCCCAACCGCCCTGCCCCAGAGGCAGCTGCATCTCAGTGTGGGGCGAGCCATCCCGGCGTGGTGTTATACGTGGCTGTCCCCGTGCTGCCCCCCCCCCCGAGGTGGCTGCATCTCGGCATCTTCCCCACCCTGCCGGGGAGGGGCCCGAGAGCAGCGGGGCCGTGAGATGCACGGGGCAGTTCACACCTCTTCGAGTGACCGGCTCAGGCTCTCGGCAGACTCCAGCAGGGCCACATTTTGGGGGTTTTCTCCCTGACCGCAGGGGCTGGGAACGTACTTTTTTCACCCCCCCGAAAGCTGAGCGTCTGCCCCATTCCTGCTTCCCCCGCCCTTTCCCCCGGCAGGTACGGGGACATGGTTCCCAGCACGATCGCCGGAAAGATCTTCGGCTCCATCTGCTCGCTGAGCGGGGTGCTGGTCATCGCGCTACCGGTGCCCGTCATCGTCTCCAACTTCAGCCGCATCTACCACCAGAATCAGCGGGCGGACAAACGCCGGGCGCAGCAGGTCCGGGGGGGCCGCGGGGGGGCACGGGGGCAGGGGGAGAGGGGGCGGGCCTGTGCAAAGGAGGGGGATGCGGGGAGGGGAGAGTGAGCCAGGGTGGAGGGGGGTGTGGGGCTGAGGTGCGGAGCGGGGCTGGGGGGCCAGAAGGGGGGCTGGGGGGGAGGTTTGTGTCTGTGTGTCTGACCCTGTCCCCCCCCTGCAGAAGGTTCGCCTGGCCCGGATCCGGCTGGCTAAGAGCACCACGACCAACGCCTTCCTGCAGTACAAGCGGGATGGGGGCCTCGAGGTACCTGCTCCCGGCCCCTGCACGCTCGCCCCTCGCACGCTCGCCCTGTTGCACTCGCTAACGCCCGTGCACAGTGACAGCACACGCTTGCTGAGTGGCAGGAAAGCACTCGCCGCCCCCTCGCCCTGCACACTCGCCCCCCGGTGCAGACACCCTCGTGCACACTCGCGTGGCACACTCACCATGACATCAGCATGCACACACCCCAGTGCCTCACTTGCACGGACGGGACCGCGCACACTCAGCAGGCCCCCGCGGCATGTTCACCGCTCGCACTGTTGCACTAGCTCACTCACGCACAAACCCAGTGCACGCTGGCTGCACATTCACCCCTCACACACTCACAATTGCAGTAACACTCCCATGCACAACCACAGTGCACACTCACCCTTCACACATGCACACCATTGCACTAACACACATGCACAATCCCAAAGCACACTGGCTACACGTTTGCACTAACACAGTCACAACTCACACTCACCCCTCACCTGCTTGCACAAAACCCATCATTGTGCAAGTGCAATGCACACTCACCTCACACTTTGCACACATGCAATTGCATTAATGCCGGCACACACCCCCACCGTTCCCTGGGCACCCCCCCACATCTCCACACACTGCCCCAGTTGCACTGACACACCCATGCACAACCAGCCCCAACACACACCCATGCACTGACACACCCATGCACAATCCCAGTGCACAATCATCACTCCCACATGCCCAGCATTGCACTAGCACCACTGTGCACAATCCCAGTGCCCACTCACCACAACTTGCACGCTTCCCCAGTTGCACTGACACACCCATGCCCAGTCGCACGCCCTCCTGGCCTTACCCTCGCACAGGACTGCAGAACTGAGCTGTGTTCACTCTTTGCACGCTCCCCCCCGCCAACCCTCCTTCTTCTACCCCTCCCACTCACCCCCGCTCCCAGCGCCCCCAGGGTACCCCCCCCTGGAAAGGGGGGGGTACCCTGTCTAGCTCTGATCTCCCCCCCCGCAAAACAGGACCCGGGCAGCGCCGCTCACGCCCTGGCTGTGAGGAATCGTTCGACCTTCGAGCAGCAACATCACCACCTGCTGCGCTGCCTGGAGAAGACCACGGTGAGTGGGGGGCGGCTGGGGGGCGGGGTGGGGGGCGGCGGGTGCCATGGGCCAGGCTGAATCTCCCCCCCGCCCCCCCCGCAGAGCCACGACTTCATGGACGAACGCTCGTGCAGCGAGGCCGGCCTGGGGGGCTCGGTGGGCGGCCGGACCAGCCGCAGCACCTCCGTCTCCTCCCAGCAGGGCGGCGCCAGCTCCTGCTGCCCCCGCCGGGGCCCCCCGCGCCGAGCCCTGCGCCCCGCCCCCTCCACCGCCTCCGTCAGCCGCGCCAGCGCCCAGGAGCTCCGCATGCTGCACGGTCAGACGGGGCCCGCCGCCCCCCAGAGGTGACAGCGCCCCCCGCACTGGGGGGGGCCCTGGGGGGCTGGGCGGCGGGGGGAGGCCTGAGGGGGTGGAGGAATGGGGGGTGCGGGGGGTGCTGAGCTGGGAAGGGTCCTGGGGGGTCTGACCAAGAGGGGATGGGGCATGGGGGCTCCCTGAAGCACCAACTAGGGGGAGCTGGCACCTTCACTGGGGGGTCCTTGTGCTGAACCATAGGGGGGAATGCTGGTATCTGCTGCCACCTAGTGGGCAAAGGAGGAAGAGCGGGGGCTGCTGGGAGCCAGGACGCCTGGGTTCTCTCTTGGGCTCTGGGAGGGGAGTGGGGCCTAGTGGTTAGAGCAAGAGGGTTGGGAGCCAGGACTCCTGGGTTCTCTCTCTGGCTCTGGGAGGGGAATGGGGTTTAGTGGTTAGAGCTGGGGGAGTGGGGTTGGGAGCCAGGACGCCTGGGTTCATTCTCTCTCTCTCTTCTCTCCCCCCGCACAGCCGCTCCAGCTTGAACGCCAAGGCCCACGAGAACATGACGCTGGACTATGACGGGGTGGACCTGGCGGCCGCTCTCACCAGCATCCCCACGCCCCCCGCCAACACCCCCGAGAGCCGTCCCCCCTCACCCTGCGCCCTGCCCAACTCCAGCCTGCCTGCCCCCTACCTGCCCCACCGCATGGTCAAGATCTCCTCCTTGTAAGGGCAGAGCATGGAGCGGCTGTGTGTGTGTGGGGGGGACTCCTGGGTTCCACATGCCGAGGGGCATTGTCTTCCGCAAACGCTGGGGTGCCAGCTGCCTAAGGGCCTGGATTGCCCCAGATGCCTGGGTCCCCCTGCTTCGGTGCATGTCCTCGCCCAGCGGCCTCGGTCCCAGGGACATCGTCTTCCACAAACACTGGGGTGGTGGCATCTGCCTGAGGGTCTGGATTTGTCCCGGACGCCTGAGTTCCACAGGACCAAGGCCTATCCCGAACACCTAGCCCCCCCCAGCCTCCGCCCCCCGCGCTTAGGTGCATGACTTTGCCCGGATGCCTGGGTCCCGCCACTGTAGACACACAAACGCTGAGGTGCCACCCGCCGAGGGACATGGCCTTGCCCGGACGCCCAGGTCCTGCCCCCCAGCCCATTCCCCTCTAACACCCCCTCAGCTCCCTGCTCGAATCAAAGCCCTGTCTCGGGGACAGCTATGCAAGAAGGGCAAACGGGACGACTTCCAGGGCCGGCCCGAGGGGGGCGGAAGGTTACGGCATCTGGCTAAAGCCTTCCCCCCCAACCCCATGCCCCCACCGCAGGGGAATGTGGGCAAGAAACCTCGTCAACCCAGAGCCCTTGTATGTCCTGTGCTGGGAGGGGAGTGGGGTCCATATAGCCCAGTGCCCACCCCCAACCCGCACTGCAGTAGATCAGAACCAAGGACCTGCGGGGCTGGACTCCTAGGTCCCTTCCCCACTGCCTTGGACCTGTCCCAATGGACCCATCTACTCCCCACCCCACAGCTCCCAAGGGGGCCGCACCCAGATCTCACTGCAGTCCCCCCCATCCCCCGAAATCTATGCATGTGTCTCTTCCACCACCAGGGGGCACTGTCCATGCCTGCATGCATGTCTGGTCTAGACTCAGTGGGAAGGCGCCTGTGTGGGGGAGCAGAAAGAGGGGTACCCGACCCCCCCAAATTCCACCTCCCCGCCCTCCTTCCCAGAACCTTGCCTAGGCACAAAGATCGACGGGGAGCGGACGCCGAATCCAAGGACACGCTCTGCTAATGCCGCACCTTTGCCCGGACGCCGGCCACCTCGCGATCCGCCTCACGGGTGCCGTTCTAGGCATTCGGGGGTGGGCTGGACACCTGGGTTCTCAGTTTGGGGAGGGCAGTGGGGTCTAGTGATTAGAGCGGAGGGCCTGGGAGCCAGGACTCCTGGCTTCTCTCCCCAGCTCTGGGAGGGGAGTGGGGGGTCTCAGACCCCCACCCCCGCCAGCAGCCTGTAGGTCCGTTGTGCCCCTGATAAGAATGGCAGCGGTATTCCTCCCCCTGCCCCCCAGCAGTAACAGCTGGGGGGGCGAGGTCCCAATCAATGCATGCACCCCCTAGCATGGCAAGCGGGGGGACAGACAGCCCAGAGGAATGGCCAGCAGGGGGTGCAAGAGGAGACACTGAAGCCACAGGAACCGGGGAGGGGGTAAGTGCCCCCTAGCCCCACCACGGGCTCTGGGGGAGCAGGCACCCCATTGGTTGCATAGCACAACGCCCAATTCCTTGCATGGCCACAGGGGGGCGACATGGAATCTGCTGCACCCCCCCCCCCATACAAAGCAATATACCCCGTCCCCGAGAGGGCATCGCTATAGGGGGGGTGCCTCGGCTGGGGGGGGGGTAACCCACCCCACACCTCCCCCTTCAATTTACCTCCTAGTTTACATGAAGATGAATGGAAAAGTTAGAGTGGGGGCGGCTGGGAGCCAGGACTCCTGGGTTCTGTCCCCGGCTCTGGGAGGGGAGTGGGTACTAATGGTTGGTGGGGAGGGTGGGGAGGCTGGGAGCCAGGACTCCTGGGTCCTCTCCCTGACTCAGTGTGTGACTGATCAAATCACTTCAACTCAGGTTCCCCTTTGTGTCCACAGGGGGAGAATAAAAGTGACCAGATTTGGGGCGGGGAGCTCGGCAGTTTAACCCCTCCGAGGCCAGAGGCGACTTTGAAGCACCTTGCATGTGGGGTGCGGTGGGGGGAGTCGGACAGAGGCTGGGAGGGGGCAGAGAAGCTGGGGGGTGAGGGGCTGCCCTGAGCCCGGACCGGCACCACTGTCGTTGGAGCAAATACAATGAGACGTGTTGAAACTCAGACCCCCGACTCCTGGCTTTCCTTGGGGGGCGGGGCGGGGGGCCCTGGCGGGGGCGCCAGCTCCAACATACCCAGGGCAGGGGGGTGACTAGCAGGCGCCGGCCCCAGGACAGGCCCTGGCTGGCTCGGGGTGGGGTGTAAGGGAGCCTGGACTCCTGGGTTCTCTCCCCAGCTCTGGGATGGGGGCAGGGGCTGCAAGCCCGGACTCCTGGGTTCTCTCCCCAGCTCTGGGATGGGGGCTGGGGCTGCGAGCCAAGACTCCTGGGTTCTCTCCCCAGATCTGGGATGGGGGCGGGGGCTGTGAGCCCGGACTCCTGGGTTCTCTCCCCAGATCTGGGATGGGGGCGGGGGCTGCGAGCCCGGACTCCTGGGTTCTCTCCCCAGCTCTGGGATGGGGGCGGGGGCTGGGGCTGCGAGCCCGGACTCCTGGGTTCTCTCCCCAGATCTGGGATGGGGGCGGGGGCTGCGAGCCCGGACTCCTGGGTTCTCTCCCCAGCTCTGGGATGGGGGCGGGGGCTGGGGCTGCAAGCCCGGACTCCTGGGTTCTCTCCCCAGCTCTGGGATGGGGGCTGGGGCTGCGAGCCTGGACTCCTGGGTTCTCTACCGCCCCTTGGGGCTGGCTGGATGGGTGCGTCGAGCGGGTTAATAGGTGAGAAAAAGGGGTGGGACTATATATGAGTGGCAGCCACCTCAGCCAATCAGAGCGGCTACTGTGCCGGCTCCTCCAGGCAGGGCGGGGCAAGAGGGGAAGGGGGCCTTTGACTGGATGACGCCTTCCACCCAATCAGAACGGAGGCCTTTCTTCTTGGCCAATCAGAGAGCTGCCCTCTGATGTCCAACCAATCAGAAGTGAGCGTCCTCCAATTGGCGACGTGGAGCCTGTCCAACAGCCAATCAGAAGGGAGGGTAGGTCCTTCGTAGCCAATGAGAGACGTCGTCTCCGTCTCCCAGCCAATCAGAGATGGCTCCTTTGCCTTGCAGCTCTTTGGAAATTGGTTCCTTGTCTCTCAGCCAGTCAGAAATTAGTCCTCCACCTTTGAGCCAATCAGAAATCGGTTCCGTGCTGTTCGGCCAATCAGAAATGAGACCTTCACCTCTGAGCCAATCAGACAATTCCCTGTTACTAAGGGCGGCCCAGGTCCCGCATTCCGCTGTGTCGTTGCTATGGGCTGTGGGAGAGGGTATTGGAGTGAGAAAACGGGGGTGGGCGGGACCTCTCTTGATTTGCCGCTGAGCTGTGGCCAATCAGATAGTTGGGCCCGTCAACCTCTGGCCAATGAGCGTGAGGCCGCGCGCGGCAGCGAGTGAAAACTGGGCCGTTGCCGAGGCGTGCCTAGTCCCCGCCCCCGGCGTTGCTAAGGGGCGTGACGGCGGAAGTGAGCGCGCGGGGTCAGGGGCCGGCTGTGTTGATGTTGACACTAGGCCGGGGCCGAGCGCGAGGGGCTGTCGCGGAAGCCGGGAAGGGTCAAAAAGTCGCAACGGGGCGGGGGAGGGGGAAGGAGCGGGCGAGCGAGGGGTTGATTCGTCTGCGTCCGGCCGCCCGAGGCAGCTGCCCCCCCCCTCCCCCCGGGGTCCTTTCGCCGCCCGACCCCTCCCCATGGGGGGGCAGTGAGTTTGTGGGGGAGAGGGAGCCCCCCCGGGTCCCCCCCCTTAGCCCCTCCATCCGGGTCCCCCGCCTCCCCGGGACCCCCCCCCTTAGCCCCTCCATCCGGGTCCCCACCATCCCCTTAGCCCCTCCATCCGGGTCCCCCGCCTCCCCGGGACCCCCCCCTTAGCCCCTCCATCCGGGTCCCCACCATCCCCTTAGCCCCCCCCTCCGGGTCCCCCGCCTCCCCGGGACCCCCCCTTAGCCCCCCCTCCGGGTCCCCCGCCTCCCCGGGACCCCCCCTTAGCCCCTCCCTCCGGGTCCCCCAACCCCCTCGAGACCCCCCCGTAGCCCCTCCCTCCGGGTCCCCCGCCCCCCCGGAACCCCCCCTTAGCCCCCCCCGGGGCCCGCCCCGCCGCGGCCCCGCTCCCGGCCGGCCATGACGATCCTGCCCAAGAAGAAGCCCTGCCCGGCGGCGGGGGACGGGGAGCGGGACCCGCCGGGCCCCCCCCGCGCCGCGGCCCCGGGCGGGGGGGGCGGCGCGGACCCCCACCCCCACCCGCACCCCCACCCGCGCGGCGGGCCCGGCCCGGACTCGCACCCGCGGGGGGGGCCCGGCGGCGGGGGCGGCCCCCCCGCCGGCCCCGATCCGCGCGGCGGCGGGGCCCGATCCCGGGCCTCGCCCCCCCCGGCCCGCTGGGGGGCGCCCCCGGCCGGCTCGCCGCCGCCGCCGGGCCCGGGCGGGGCGGGGGGCGGCGGGGACCCGCTGGCGGGGCTGGACGGGGCCCCGCTGCTGGGGCCGGGCGAGGCCCGGGGCGGCGGCTGCTGCTCGGGGCCCGGCCACAGCAAGCGGCGGCGCCAGGGCGGCCCCGGGCCCGGCTCCAGCCCCGAGCGCGACGAGGCCGGCGGCGGCGCCGGCTGCAACAGCGAGGACGAGTACGAGACGGCGGCCGCCCGCGGGGAGAGCCTGGACCCGGCCTCGGCGGAGCAGGTAGCGGGGGGCCCTGCGGCGGGGCGGGGCCGGTCTCCGCCTGCTGGGGGGCCCTGGCGTCCGGCCTCCGGGGGGCGCTGGTCTCCCCCTTCTGGGGGGAGAGGGATCCCCCTTCTGGGGGGGGCATGGGGGGAGAGGGATCCTCTTTCTGGGTGGGTTTGGGGACCCCTTTCTGGGGGGGCATGGGAGGCCCTGATCTCCTCCTTCTGGGGGAGAATGGGGGCGGGATCCCCTTCTGGTGAGTATGGGGAGGACCCCAGGTATGGGGGGAGGATTGAGGGGGACCCTGACCCCCCTCTTCTGTGCTCTGGGAGAGTGGGACCTGTCTCTGGGGGTCTGTGGGGACTCCATGGCTATCGGGGGACCCCCCTTCCTCTGGGCTATTGGAGGGATTCCCCTCCTCTGAGCTGTGCTGGGGAATGAGGGATTTCTCCTCCGTTGGGGGCTGTGGGGGCACAGGGGGACCCACCCTTTCTGTAACAGGTGCCCTGGGTGGGGCAGGCACACTGGGCTGTGGGGGGGAGGACCCCCCCCCCCGGCAGGGCCCCTGCCCCGAGGTATAGCGGGCTCTCGTCTGAGCTGTGGGCAGGACGGGGATCCCCTCTGAGGTATAGGGGAACCACCCACTGTAGAGCGGGTATCCTGGGGGGATTCTCTCCTTGGGAATGGGGGGACCCCCTCCCCCATGGCCTGGGCTGGAGGGGAGCAATGCCCCCTCATTTGGGGGGGAGGGAAGAGCCTCCACTCTCTGATCTGTGGGAGGCACCCCCCTTTCAGATGTGTGCTGAGCCCCCTTCTTTTGATATGGGGGCAGGGGCAGTCCTGACTGGGGAGATGTTGCTGGGGGATCCTGCTCCCCTTTATGGGGCGGGCTGTGATCTTGAGGTGGGGAATGTGGAGAGGGGGAGACACCCCCCAATATGATGGAGGAGAGGGATGTAACAATCGGGTGGTGACCCTTACATTTCCCCATGGCCCCCTTCTATGTGATAGGGGAATGGGGGGGCCTGTTCACTGGAGGGGAGGGAACGGGGGGCCCCTCTGGCACTTACTGGGGATGCTCTGAGCTGTAGGGGTATGCTGGTTTTCCAGCTCTACCCCCACCCTGTGCAGTGGGCTCTGAGGGGGCCCCTGTATTGTCACCCTATTAGTCTGCTATTTAGCCCCCCTTATTGCTGTTGGGGTGCAAGGTACCCCTGAGGCCCCCCCCCAGCACTCATTCTTACTCATGAGAGGGCACTTGACCTGTGAACTCCACTCCACCCCACCGAGATCCAGGGGCTGGGATACTGGGACCCAGGCATCCGGGCCTGTATTCCCCTTGGAGGCGGGATGCTGGGACCCAGGCATCTGGAGGCTCTCCTCCCCTGAGCACACTGGGAACCCAGGCGTCCGGGGCTTCGCTCCTAGCCCCCCCCAGAGTGGGGCAGGGGAGGGGGGTCAGTGGCGCTGATGGTGCAGACCAGGTGCCTAAAGATAAGGCGGGACCAGGCTGGTGCCAGGTGGGTCCTGTTTCACACGGGACTCGGGGCTGGTCCCGTGGGGTTTCTGCCACGTAGTAGCCGGTTCTACCAGATCGTCTGCGAAACAGCGTTGACTGGGAGCGTGCTGTGTCCCCCCTTGCCGGGGTCCTGTCCGTCCCTCCCTTGGGAACCCCTTAGTCTGTCCCGTCCCCGGGTCTCTTTCTCCTGCTTCCCAGACCACCGTGCTCTCTCCCCATCCCCAGCCAAACTCCTCTAGCGATCATCCGCTCACCTGCTCTCCCTCCTCAGAGCAGGGTTTGAGCCTCTAATGGATCTCTCTCTCTCTCGCTCACCCACACTCACACACACCCACACGCACACCCCCCTCGCGTCCTGATCCGGTGCCCTGAGAGACTGCACCATCCTTTCTCCCAACGTGGCTTCCCAGGGGGCTGGAAGGACAGTGTGTGCAGAGATAAATCGGAGGTGGAGGGAGGGGTGGTGGGGCTGGGACGGGTACCTGCTGCCCCCTCCTGGAGGGGATGAGCCCTGCTTGGGGGGGATTTAGTCAGTCTCGTAATGTGCTCGTTGCATGAGGGGAAAATCTAGCCCCCTCAAAAGTGAGTAAATAGAATCATAGAATAACAGAGTTGGAAGGGACCTCTGGAGGCCATCTAGTCCAACATCCTGCCCAGAGCAGGACCAATCCCAACTAAATCATCCCAGCCAGGGCTTTGTCAAGCCTGACCTTAAAAACTTCTAAGGAAGGGGATTCCACCACCTCCCTAGGTAACCCATTCCAGTGTTTCACCACTCTCCTAGTGAAAAAGTTTTTCCTAATATCCAACCTAAACCTCCCCCACTGCAACTTGAGACCATTACTCCTTGTCCTGTCATCTGCTATCGCTGAGAATAGTCCAGATCCATCCTCTTTGGATCCACCTTTCAGGTAGTTAAAAGCAGCTATCGGATCCCCCCTCATTCTTCTCTTCCGTAGACTAAACAATCCCAGTTCCCTCAGCCTCTCCTCATAAGTCATGTGTTCCAGACCCCTAATCATTTTTGTTGCCCTTCGCTGGACTCTCTCCAATTTCTCCACATCCTTCTTGTAGTGTGGGGCCCAAAACTGGACGCAGTACTCCAAATGAGGCCTCACCCGTGTCGAATAGGGGGGAACAATCATGTCCCTCGATCTGCTGGCAATGCCCCTACTTATACACCCCAAAATGCCATTGGCCTTCTTGGCAACAAGGGCACACTGCTGACTCATATCCAGCTTCTCGTCCACTGTCACCCCTAGGTCCTTCTCTGCAGAACTGCTGCCGAGCCATTCGGTCCCTAGTCTGTAGCGGTGCATGGGATTCTTCCGTCCTAAGTGCAGGACTCTGCACTTGTCCTTGTTGAATCTCATCAGATTTCTTTTCGCCCAATCCTCCAATTTGCCTAGGTCCCTCTGTATCCTATCCCTACCCTCCAGCGTATCTACCACTCCTCCCAGTTTAGTGTCATCCGCAAACTTGCTGAGGGTGCAATCCACACCATCCTCCAGATCATTAATGAAGATATTGAACAAAACCGGCCCTTGGGGCACTCCGCTAGATACCGACTGCCAACTAGACATGGCTAACACTGACATGGGCTTTCATGTTGACACCCAGTTAGAGGAAAAGGGTCCCCCCTCTGGGAGCGATTGGCTCAGGTGGATCGCGCTCCGGGCGGTTCACACCTCTGCGAGCGAGCAGTTGAGCCTGCTGACCTACCAACCCGCTCTCTTGCCCCCTCAGTTCTCGTACGTTCGGGTATTGAAACTGAAGACATTCACCCTCTTTATCCTGGAGGGCAAATACTGCTTCCTCCGGGCCCCTGGGCAGCTTGGGAGAGCACAGCCCTGCTGCTTTAAGATCTCGTAGTCATGCCGGGCCGGCGTCTAATCGTGGGTGGGTGCCCCGGGCTGCAGCGCCAGCTTTTGGGGCCAGCCATTGAGCACCGGGCTGGTGTTGGTGGGGAGGGTTTGTCCTAGGTGGCAGCGTGCGTGTGCGTCCCTGCTGTGGGGGATGAGTCCCGCTCTCTGCGTGTGAGCGCGCGCTCACTAGGTTGGGCTGGAGCGTGAGAGAGACACGATTCACCAGGTGAGCAGGTGGAACTAACGAGCCTCATCATGGGATCCTGGCAGTGGTGAGAAGTGAACTGCAGGGGGGCAGGAGACTGTGTTACTGTAGCAGCTAGGAGCCCGGTCCTGCCCCAGGACCTCAGTGTGCTGGGTGCTCGACAGGGTACAGTAGGTGAATTTTGGTAGTATGCAGGACCTCCATCCTGGACCAGGGCCCCTCTCTGCCAGGCACTGTGTGTTATCTATTAGGTGTATTACGGTACGGGGGGGGGGTGAATTGTGCCAGGCCCTGTATGTTATCTATTAGATGTATTATGGTAGCACCCAGGACATGCCCCCCTTGTGCCAGGCGCTGTATGTTATCTATTAGGTGTATTACAGTAGTGCCAGGGGGAGGGGGAGCTCTTGCGCCAGGCGCTGTACAGACGCAGATCAGAGCCTCCCCGATCCCGCAGCCAGAACCCAGCCCTGCCCTGGCTGCAGTGGGGTGGATGTACCATCAGCCCTGCCCCCAGCGATGCGGGGCTCTGGGTCACGCAGGGCACTGGGGGAGGTGTGGGTGAATTGTGCTGCCTGCCTATTGGTTCGGGGCGAGACCCGCTCCAGGCGGGGCTGGTGCTGAAGGCCGGGAATAAGCTGGGCCGGGAAGAGAGGCCAGTGTGTCACACATGGCAGCGCGGGGTATTGCTGGGGTAACTGGCCGAGTGACGGACCCGTCACCCATCCCTACAATCCAGGCGCCAGGGTGCCCAGACGTAGGCCGACTGTCTCGGTTGTTGGCAGCTTGCCTAACTGCCTGTTGAGTTGGGCTGTTGCAGGGGATTGTGGGATGTCGCTTGGCCTAAGCGAACAGGACTTTGGGAAAACCCTGGGCCAGGGCTGCCCCTAGACCCGCCAGGCATTCCTGTATTGGGGTCTGGTTTGTCTAGCCCTGGGGTGGGGGGGAATCCCCAATCTGGGCTGGCTTGCAAGGCCTGGCATTCAGGGGAAACCCCACCCCAGCTGGGCTATTGGTCCCGTGGGATCTCTTCCCCACGGGGCTGGGATCAGGACAAAGCCCAGGGCCGTGGGGGATCCTTCCAGCTGAGATCAGCGAAGGGGGGGGGGGCGTGGCGTGTCTGGTGCTGTACACGTTTGTAATAGACGTCTCCTACCTCAGGTCCATTAATGCTTAATATGGCAAGATGGGGGGCCTGGTTCCACAGCTGAAGTTGGGGGGAGGCTTTTCCAGGGCAGCGTGGCGGGGGGGTTGTGTGCCGCTGGCCGACCCCCTTTCCCACTCGAGGGCCAGACAGAATCTGATCTGTAACCCAATCTGTCCTGATGTCGCTGCTGCGAGCGCCCGGGCCATGGGGTGATACCCCATACGCAGCTGGGGGGGCCGCAGCTGGGAGACTGAGCTTAGACCTTCCAGGGTCCTGAGCTTGGATCCTGGCTCCCAGCCCCCCGCCCCGAGCTGGGGAGAGAACCCAGGTGCGCTGCGCCCCAGTGCTCTGTAACACACCATGTTCGTGCTGTGCCCAATTCTGGGGGCCTTAGGAGATGGGAGACGAGGGGGCTGGGCAGGGGATGATCTCCCCTGGCAGTCAGGGCTGGGCGCTAGGGGGCGCCGTGCTGGGGGGACGGGCTGCAGGGCTCGGCTGGAGGCTCTCTCCCCTGGCAGTCAGGGCCGGGTGCCGGGGGGCTCGGCGAGCAGCACTGTGGGGCGGGGGGGCTCAGCAGTGGGGCGGGGGGTGCAGTGGAGGGTGGAGGTGCGGTGGAGGGTACCGGAGGGCTCGGCAAGCAGAGCCAGGGGGCTTGGTGGGGGACACTGGGGGGCTCGGCAGGGGGCGCAGTGGGGCGGGGGGCGCCAGGGGGCTTGGCAAGCAGTGCTGTTGGGCGGGGGGCACTGGGGGGCTCGGCAGGGGGCGCGGTAGGGTGGGGCGGGGGGAGCCGGGGGGGGCTCGGCAGGGGGCACAGTAGGGCGGGGGGCGCTGGGGGGTTCGGCAGGGGCGCCGTGGTAACTTGCTGACCCACTGCTCTCTTGTGTCCAGCAGGAGAACAGGTTTGAGAAGTCGCTGCGGGAGAAGAAAGGTTTCATCATCAAGCAGATGAAGGAGGATGGGGCTTGTTTATTCCGGGCTGTGGGTAAGTTGGGGCCTGGGGGGGGGGGGACCTTCGTCTGGGAGGGGCAGACGGATCTCCTTCCCAGCCCTTCTGGGATAAGTTGGGGGAGCAGGTCAGAGTTGGAGGGGCCGTGGTGGGGATAGGGGTCAGTGCTGGGGGGTCGGGGTGGGGACCTGCTGGGAAGCAGGTCAGAGTGGGGGGTCATGAGTGATGGATGGGGGGATTTGGGGCAGGGTTGGGGGTGTCGTAAGAATGGGGTTTGGGGGTTGGAGGTTGGAGTTGGGGGGGGCATGAGAGAGGATTGGGGGGTCAGGGGTGGTGTCCTGTGGGAGAGCTGTAAGGATGGGGTGTTGTAGGGTCAGGTTTGAGGGGGCTGGGGTCCCTGTGGCGAGACTGGGTGGTTCCGCTGGGCCCTGACCTCCTGTTCCTGGAAAGGGGGGGCGGAGGGATGTTCTCTGCTTCCTGCCAGCTGGTTTCAGGGTGATCTCTGGTGAGTTGTGGGGCCTTGGCTCTGGGTTGGACAAAGCGCGGGACCGGGGGGCGGCTTTCAGGTGAGATTATATGATGGACGATCAGGGTCAGGCAGATCCCTCGAGGAGGGTCCCCCCGGCCAGGATTGGGGCCCCCGTGGCGCCGGCACCTCACGAGAGACGGGCCCTGTCCAGATGAGCTTCCTGTGGGTGCTGACAAGAGGAAATCGAGGCACGAGGTCAAGGCAAGGGGCAGAGCTGGGAATAGAAGGCAGGAGTCCTGAGTCCCAGCCCTTCCCCATGAGCCCCAAGGAGAAACAGGGAGCCCCGGCGGTGGGGGGCTGAGCTGGGGGGGCTCTCCCCTGGCAGGCAGGACTGTGCTGTGGGGGGTGGGGCAGGGGGCGCTCTCCATGTCAATCATTGGCCTTATATTGATTGACATCTCTAATCCCTAAATCCATCTTTGTCTGTCCCGCCCGCCCCAAGCCCCATGATCAGCGGCTCATTTGACCCATAGGTATGTATAACTCCCCACATATGGAGGGGTGGGGAATCAGTGACCCTGCCCCTTTCCCAGAACTCTGTTGTCTCCCCACCCCCCAAGAGGTGGGGGATTCCTTGACTGGGGGGCCCCCGAAGGGCTGGGTGCTGCAGGTGCCAGTCACCAAGATTTGGGGAGCACCCTGAATGAGGTCCGGACCCCACCCCATAGGGACTGAACATAAGAACCGGGGGTAGCACACGGGCTGCATTTCCATGCCAGGTGACCCATCCCTGTGGGGCGTTATGTGCAGCTGTTTGCCAGCTGCCCCTCCCCAGAGGTGGCTGCCTCACAGGCATGAAGTCTGTTACCCTGTCGGTGCCTTTTCCTGTCTGACCAGCAGGGGGTAGCACAACCCTGGCATTGCCTTCCCCTCGGCCGGTCTCCTGTGGAGCCCACACACCCGCTTCCTTCTGCCGAGATAAACAGCTTCCCTTGCCCAGGGCCCGCACCCGCTCCCCCCTCCTTTATCGCCCCTGACGCAGCAAAGCGGGGTGCAGACTGTCCCATGACGCTGGAGGTGGGGGGAGCAAGGTGCTGGGGGGGCAGGAGAATGAGCCAGGCCAGCGTGATCTGTGTTTTGGGGGGGGCAGTAGTTTGAGGTAGGTGCAGAGAGAACCCAGGCGTCCTGGCTCCCAGCCCCCCTCTTCCCCCCCCCCCCCCCCCCACTCTAACCCACCAGCCCCTACTCCCCTCCCAGAGCTGGGGAGAGAACCCAGGAGTCTTGGCTCCCAGTGCCGGCAGAGAACCCAGGCGTCCTGGCTCCCATCGCTGGCCAGGGTTGGCAGGGGGCCGGCCTGGCTGCTGAGTTGGGGCAGGGTTTTGCTGACTCAGAGGAGGTTTTGCAGCGTCATGTTTTGCTCCTGCTCTGCCCAGGCCTGGCAAGGCCTTGTCAGTGGTCGCTGCTCCCCAGACGCAGCCGCCCGGAGGGCCCCGCCCGGCCTCCGAACTAGAGCGAGGCGCCTTCCCACACCACAGCTCGTCTCTCTGCCAGCAGTGGTGCGGCCATGGGGACAGAACCCAGGAGTCCTGGCTCCCAGCCCCCCCTGCTCTAACCTCTGCGCAGATTAAAGACAGTCCTTGCCTCTCGTCAATTACACGTATTTTTCCCAGCTGCGCGTCAGTTTCCTTCCTCTTTTGATGGGTTTTCCACCTGCCCCCCCCCGTGGAACGTTCCCTGCCCCGAGCATCAGCACCCGTCCCACACATCCTCCCTGGGTCAGAGGGGGGCTGGGAGCCAGGACGCCTGGGTTCTGTCCTTGGCCGGGGGAGGGAGGGGGTCTCGTGAGCACCGAGAAGTGACTGAAACCCCGGTATTAGAAAGCTTTTGTGATGTGAGGGGTGGGGGAATTTCAGCCACCCTGTTTTGATAGAAACTGAAACTCGCAGGCCGATAAGGGGGAGGCAGGTGACTGCTGCTCTAGCTCTGTTCTCATAACACCCCACCCCCAGCGGCCCTTCGCCCCTAGCGTCCAGCTGCCCCCAGGGGAAAACCTTCCCCCCCTGCGTTAGCTTCAGTCTTTCCCTGGCTCACTTAACCCTGCCTGGGACTCACTTAGCACTGTTCCTATGGCCACAGCGCCACTGGGGAACCAGGGAGAGAACCCAGGCGTCCTGGCTCCCAGCCCCCCGTGCTCTAACCACCAGTCCCCACTCCCTTCCCAGCACCAGTGAGAGAACCCAGGCGTCCTGGCTCCCAGCCCCCCGTGCTCTAACCACCAGTCCCCACTCCCTTCCCAGCACCAGTGAGAGAACCCAGGCATCCTGGCTCCCAGCCCCCCTGCTCTAACCCACTGGACCCATAGGACCTTCCCTCCCGTTTCTACTGCTTCGTCTTCCATTCCAAAGGATCCCAGGCTGGCTTCCTGGGCGCTGAGATGCAGCCATGTCTGGGGCGGGGGAGCCAGGGAACAGCCGCGCAGCAGCAGGGGTGCGCTCAGGGAGGAGGGCTCGTCCCTGCGTGCTGGGGGCGCCCCTGGTTGGCCTGCCTTCGCGGTTACTGACTTCCTCTTCCTCCAGCCACGGTGGGGAATTTGGCTGCTAAGAATAGCCGGCACTTTACATACACTGGGCCCCTCCCGCCCTTGGGGGGCAGCTGCTTTCCCCCACCACCGCAGAGGGTGAGGAGCAGGTAATGACCGGAGCAGGGATAGGACTCTGAAGTCCTGACACCCCCACGCTCTAACCACTAGAGCACAGTCTCTCCCAGAGCTGGGGAGAGAACCCAGGAGTCCTGGCTCCCGTTACATTCGTAGCTCTAGTAGTGAGTGTTGACTTGGAGCTAGAACTGTTCCCAGCTGCCCCACCCCAGAGGTGGCTGCACCTCAGCGCCATGCGAGCCATTCCCCTGTGGTGTTATGTGTGGCTGTTCCCAAGCTGCCCCACCCCAGAGGTGGCTGCATCTTGGCAGGCGATCTCTGAATCCCTTTAAGCTCTGCAATCCTTTTGGGTGTCCCCACCCTGTGTACTGTTAACCCTGCGTTGCCAGGCGCTGGGCCCGGGTCCATTTGTAGATTTCACACTCGCCTGCGTGGGTTGAACCCCCAAAGAGCGGTTAATTTGTTTGGATGGAAACCCGGACAGAGGTCTGAGAGGGCTGCGGCGAGGTGGTCAAAATAAATCTGACTGATCGCTGCTGAGGTAGCCGGGGAGCCATCCGCGTGTTACAGGAAGGAGCCATCACTCAGTTCCTCGCTATGTCTATTAGTCAGGAGGGGAGACTGTCAATCCGGGGGGGAGACCGCTTTGTGACTGGCGCAGCGTGATCTGGTGATGTGGTGACAGCGTCGGGCCTCGGACATCTGGGTTCTATTCCCAGACCGGCTGGGTGAACTTGGGCAGACCGCTGCCCTGCTGTCGGTGCCTCTGTTTCTCCTCCTGGCATTTGTCTGTGCCAACTGGAAACTCTCCAGGGCCAGGACTGTTTCTCTCTGTGTGTCTACGCAGCACCCACCCGGTGCCTGGTGGAACAGGAACCCCCATCTCGGTTTGGGTGGGGGGTCTGGGTACGGCCCCATGCGATGGGTCCTGATCTTGGTCAGTGGGGCCTGTCCAGCACCGAGGCACTGATCTCACTTGGGTGGGAGATGGGGAGCGGTATGTGTGGTACCTAGCCCCAAGGGGGCTCTGATTTCTCTCCGGGGGGGCGGGGGGAGAATCTAGGCAGCGCCTGGCATAGTGGGAGCCCCCCCCATCTCAGCTGGCACTTGTAGGAGCCCGTGTTATACAAGGAACCCGTTGTGCCAGGCACTGTACATTATCTATTAGGTGTTTTAGGGTAGAGTCTAAGCGTGCTGGGGACCCGTTGTGCCAGGCGCTGTACGTGTATATTAGGTGTATTATGGTAGGGTCTAGGCGTGCTGGGGACCCGTTGTGCCAGGCGCTGTACGTGGTATATTAGGTGTATTACGGTAGGGTCTAGGCCCGCTGGGGACCCGTTGTGTCAGGCACTGTACGTTATTCAACGTATTTCAGTAGCGTCTGGAAAAGGTGAGCTCCAGGCAGCGGAGGGAAAGCAGACGGGAGCCAGGAGCCTGTGCCTGCCAGCTGGGTGCCGGACCGGCGCAGTGAACCCATGCCCAGCCCTTGGTCGAAAACCCTCCCTCCCTGGGTCTCACGGGCCGAGACCAGCGTCAGTTCGGGGCCATCAAAACTCCTTGACCCCTTTCAAAGTGGCTCAGGGAGATTTGCTCCCGGCTCGGTTCCTCCCGGTTCTTCTCACTCTGTTCAGAACAGCAGCTCCCCCGAACCTTCCTCCGAACGGGAGCCTCCTCCACCCAGATCCCTTTTCCCGGGGACGGGAACTAATCCTGGAACAATTCACCGCCGGGCACGGTGGGTTCCCCAACTTTCCAGTCCAGCTGGGATCGTGTTCAAAGAGCTCCACGTCGCTCCCTGGCCTGTTATGCAGGAGGGCGTACGACACAGAATGCTCCCTTCTGGCCTTGGAATCCATGAATTTCTGGGGTTGACGAGTCTCCGTAATCAGCCTAAACGAGCCACGCTTGTCCGGTCTCCTCGGCTGAGCTCAGCTCCCCGTTCCCAGACCGTGGCTCCGGGCAGCTCCCCTGAGGCGGGAGGGAGAAGTGCCAGGGGCCTGGGGTGGAGGCGTTGTGGTCGGAGGGGAGATGATGGCAAAGAACTGGGGGGCTTGGCCGCGAGGAGCTGCCGAAGGGACGACAAGCGGCTGCCACTGGAGGGGCTAGAAAAGGGGATTGTTGGTTTGGCCTCGTTTGGGGCGAATCACATTCCCCCTCTGGTCTGTGGGGGTCTGTCAGCGGGGAAGGGATTGAAACCAGACCCTTACGGACCTGGCGGGGGGGGGACACGGGCCCGGGGGAGGAGTTTCCTGGCTTCTCTTGCGCCCCTGGGCATTTCCAAAGCCAGCTGAACTCCGATGGCCAATGCACAGCGGGCAGACCGGTGCCCTGAGCAGGCCGAGCAATCTCGTGCGGGGACCTCCTTACTCCAGGCACCATCAGTGAGGAAGAGAACCCAGGAGTCCTGGCTCCCAGCCCCCCTGCTCTAACCCACTAGACTCCACTCCCCTCCCAGAGCCAGAGATGGGACCCAGGAGTCCTGGCTCCCAGACCCACGCCCTGCTCTTCTGCAGTTCTGGAGGGCAGTGGGGGATGCTGGAACCAGGACTCCTGGGTTCTATTCTTTGTTTCCCTCTCAAGTCTCGCTGTTGTTTGCCTCAGTTGCCCTTAGGTCTGTCCCCGCCTCCTAGTAACGGCGGGGGGGGGGTGGGAATAGTGGGGGGGGGGGACAAACAGCTGTGGTCTTTCGCTTCCTGTTTTCTTGTGCACCTTCGCAGCCCGCAGCGTGTGGTTTTTGCCGAGCGTGGGTATAAATAACGTATGGGCCGACCGCAGCGCGGGCTTCTGGGAAACCCAGCGGGTCCCCATGTGACTGACGGGAGCTGCTGGCCAAGGCCCCCCCCTCCACTCCCCGCCCCCAAAAACCCACATCCTTGTTTACATTGCAATGTGGGGTAGGGGGTGAGTCACTTGCTCCCATGATGCGGCACTTGGCAAGTCAAGGTGCTAGGCCTCATGGTGTACCGTGTACACCAGCCGGACCCAGGACAGGCGGGGAACCCAGGAGTCCTGGGCCCTAATCCGCTCTGCTCTAACCCACTAGACCCCCCCCTCCCTTCCCAAGGCCGGGAGAGAACCCAGGAGTCCTGGCGCCCAACCCCCCTGCTCTAATGCGAAGATGCCTTGGAGGGGAGCAGTGTCTAGTGGTTAGAGCCGGGGGCTGGCAGTCTAATTAGGAGTTTACCTATTTTATTTCCCAGCACTCCAGGTGGCATGGGATCAGGGGGAAGGTCTCATGGATCAGTACCAGGGTAAAAGACAGGAGGCAGGGTAGGAATGAATGAGACTGGGGAGCGGTAAATAGCGGGGTCCCCCTGGGGGCTGTGCTGGGACTGGGCCTGGGCCTGTTCAACACATTCATAAAGGAGCTGGGAAAAGGGGTGAACAGGGAGGTGGCAACCTTTGCAGCCGTTACAAAACTACTCAAGCAAGATTGCTACCAAGGGACCTCCCCGAAAAACTCAGCCTTGATACGTGCAGAGCCCTGCCCCTTGGAAACAGGATCCCAGCCCAGTCCTGTCCTGCCCTGCCCCCAGGCCGCTCCAGGAGCAGAGCTCGGAGTCACAGTGGATGGTTGTGTGAAAACGTCGCTCAATGTGCACCGGGAAATAAAGCCCCAGGCGTGCTAGGGACTGTGAGGAGAGGGACAGACAATCAGACAGGAAATATCCTAGTGCTGCTCTGTGAATTCACAGGACTCCCACACCTTCAATACTGCGTGCAGACGGGGTCGCTCCATCTCACAAAAGATCTATTGGAATTGGAAAAGGTGCAGAAAAGGGCAAAAATGATCAGGGGGTGGAACAGCTGCCGTGTGGGGCGAGACTGAAGAGAGGGGGACGGTTCGCCTAGGGAAAGAGACGACGAAAGGGGGATATGACAAGTCTATAAAATCATGCCGGGGGGGAACAGTGAACAGGGAAATGTTATTTACCCCTTGGCGTGACACACGAACTAGTGATCAGCTGAGGAAATGAATGGGCAGCAAGTTTAGAACAGACAAAACGAAGTATTTCTTCACCCAACGCACAGTCAACCTGTGGAACTCCTTGCCAGGGGATGTTGCATAGGCTGGAACTGGAACTGGGTTCAAAAAAGAGCTAGCTAAGTTCCTGGAGGATGGGTCCATCAGCGGCCGTTAGCCAGTACAGGCAGGGACGCAGCCCCCTGCTCCGAGTGGCCCTAGCCTCTGGCTGCCAGATGCGGGGACTGGACGCCAGAGGATGGATCACGCGATAATTGCCCTGTTCGGTTCATTCCCTCTGGAGCGCCTGGCACCAGGGTGGACGCTGGGCTGGATGGGCCCTGGGTCCATCCCACTGTGGCTGGTCGTGTGTTGTCCCCCCCGCCAGCGTCTCCGCATCACCTGTTCTATCTCCCGACACCCCGCTCCTCTCTTCCAGCTGACCAGGTGTACGGAGACCAGGACATGCACGAAGTGGTCCGGAAGCACTGTATGGACTACCTGGTGAGTGGGGGAGGGGGACAGAGCTCGGGGGATCCCCAGGGTGGCCACCTTAGCATCTTCCCCTGTGGCAGGCCCCGTGGACCCCATGCCCCATTCCCAACCCTCGAGGCAGCCAGTCCCCGCCCTGGGGCCGGATGGGAGCCGGCGCCCCATACAGGGGACAGGCCCCAGGCCCCAGTCCCTGCCCCGCTGAGCCAACCCGTCCCTGCCCCAGGGCCAGATGGGAGCCAGCCCCCTCAGCCGGGACAGGCCCCGTGCCCCATTCCCTGCCCGCCAGCTGGCCAGTCCCCGCCCTGTATCACAGTCCTTCTCTGGCCCTGGGGCCGCCCCCTGCAGATGAAGAACGCCGATTACTTCTCCAACTACGTGACGGAAGATTTCACCACTTACATCAACCGGAAGCGGAAAAACAATTGCCATGGCAACCACATTGAGATGCAGGCCATGGCGGAGATGTACAACCGGCCCGTGGAGGTGTACCAGTACGGCACAGGTACCGGGGGCCCCGGCTTCTCGCTCCGGCTCAGACCCCAACTCCGCCTCGCGGGGTAACGAGAGGAGCCCCCCCCCGCCCCCTCTGTGACATCCAGCCCCCGGCGCCAGCTGATCACCGAAACCCCAGCTCCAGAGGAACAGTCTCTTGTCTCCATTCAGAGGCCAGGTCCACGCCGCGCAGAAAACCCCCCAGCGGGCCTGGCCCGGCTGGCTCGGGCTCGCGGGGCTGTTTCACGGCTCCCGCCTTGCAGGGGCGGGGGGGACACCGGGCACAATCCCCGGCTGTTTGACACACGCCCCGAGCCGGATTCTTCCCCAGGGACTCGCTTGTACTCCCAGGCCACAGATGGTACCTTCTGGCTCGTAGCATTAGCCAGAACTCCTGGGTTCTCTCCCTGGCTCTGAGGGCTGGGAGGGCGCTGGGGGCGGGGCTGGAAGCCCGGACGCCGGGGTTCTCCCTGCTAACGAGGCTGCACCCGCCCCTCGCAGAGCCCATCAACACCTTCCACGGCATCCAGCAGAACGAGGACGAGCCCATCCGGGTCTCCTACCACCGCAGCATCCACTACAACTCCGTGGTGAACCCCAACAAGGCCACCATCGGCGTGGGGCTGGGGCTGCCCTCCTTCAAGCCAGGGGTGAGTGGGAGCTGCCTTTCAGCCAATGGGCTCTCTGCTTCTGGGGGGGCGGGGCGGGGCGGGGCTGGGGATAGGGTGTCTGACAGGCTGGGTGGGGGCCTGTCCCAGCTGGGGGGCGGGGCTGGGCATGTCATTGCAGGGGGATTGGGGGCAGGGCTGGGCGTGTCACAGCTGGGGGGTTGGGGGCGGGGCTGGGTGTGTCACAGCTGGGGGGCGGGGGGGTCGCAGCAGGGGGATTGGGGGCGGGGCTGGGCGTGTCACAGCTGGGGGGCGGGACGGGTCGCAGCTGGGGGGATTGGGGGCGGGGCGGGTCGCAGCTGGGGGGCGGGGTGGGTCGCAGCTGGGGGATTGGGGGCGGGGCTGGGCGTGTCACAGCTGGGGGGCGGGACGGGTTGCAGCTGGGGGGATTGGGGGCGGGGCGGGTCGCAGCTGGGGGGCGGGGCGGGTCGCAGCTGGGGGATTGGGGGCGGGGCTGGGCGTGTCACAGCTGGGGGGCGGGGCGGGTCCCAGCTGGGGGATTGGGGGGGCGGGGCGGGTCCCAGCTGGGGGGTTGGGGGCGGGGCTGGGCGGGTCGCAGCTGGGGGCGGGGCTGGCTGTGTCATTGCTTTGACCGGGGGCGGGGCTGGGGACAGGGCCAGGCATGCGAGGGGCGGGGCTGGAGGCGGGGCGGGGCACGCTATGGGCGGGGCTCCCTGACCCCGCCCCCCCGCAGTACGCGGAGCAGTCGCTGATGAAAAGCGCCATCAAGACGTCGGAGGAGTCGTGGATCGAGCAGCAGATGCTGGAGGACAAGAAGCGAGCGACCGACTGGGAGGCCACGAACGAGGCCATCGAGGAGCAGGTGGCCCGAGAGTCCTACCTGCAGTGGCTGCGGGACCAGGAGAAACAAGCCAGACAGGTGAGCCCCGCGCCCCGCCCGGCCCCGCCCCCTCTGGGGACTGCCTGGCTCCGGGGGGCGGGGGATTGGCGGGGGGCTCCTTCGCAGCTCACCCCTTGCCTCCCTCCCCCAGCCCCGGAAAGCCAGCGCGACCTGCAGCTCGGCCACGGCGGCCGCCACCAGCGGCCTGGAGGACTGGAGCAGCCGCTCCCCGCGTCACCGCAGCTCGGCCCCGTCCCCCGAGCACCCCGACCTGCACGGCGAGATCACCGCCATGAAACCGCCCTCCCCGGGCGCCGCCGCCGCCCTGGCGCTGCCGAAACCCCCCTCGCCCTGCGCGCCAGGTCAGTGCCGGGGGGCGGGCAAGGGGGCTCTCCGCTCTCTCGCCCAGGAGCTCGGAGTGGATGAGCCAGCAACTGCCCCAGTGCAGCCATTCCCCACCCGCCCCGCTCCGCCCCAGAGGTGGCTGCATCTTGGCGCTGGGTCCCCATGTGGCGTTATGTGCGGCTGTTCCCCAGCTGCCCCGCCCCAGAACTGGCTGCATCCTGGCACCAGACAGGTCATCCCCATGTGGCGTTATGTGCGGCCGTTCCCCAGCTGCCCCGCCCCAGAGGTGATAAATATACATTCAGCGTGTTTAGCCCCCCTCCCCCCATCTCTGCGTCCCCAGGCACGAGCAGTCAGTTATCGGCAGGAGGCGGCCGAGCGACCCCACCCTTAGTGTCCTTGTACCCGGCCCTGGAGTGCCGGGCCATCATGCAGCAGATGTCTCCTACCGCGTTCGGTGAGTGTCAGCCCTCACTGCCCCCCAGAGCCGGGGAGAAAACCCATGTGTCCTGGCTCCCAGCCACCCCTGCTCTAACCACTAGACCCCACGCCCCTCCCAGAGCCGGGGAGAGAACCCAGGCGTCCTTTGCAGATGATGAATAGGAGGGCTCTGAATGAGGCCACGCCCCTGAAGCCAATAGACTTGTCACCCAATTTCCCAGAGGGGCTGGGAGGTGTTCTCCGTCTCCCAGTGCGCTGGGGGGACTGCGGGGGAGGGGTTGTGCAATGGGGTGGTCCTGGGGGCGAGAAGGGAAGGGAGGGGTGGGGGATGTGGCAGAGAGGAGGGAGGAGCGCTGGGGTGGGCGCAGAGTAGAGGGGTCTGTTTCCCCCCCCCCAGCTCCCAGTGGGAGAACTGGGGTGGGTGCGGGGTGCTCTGTCCCCTAACCCTGCCCCCCCCGGCAGGTCTGACCGACTGGGACGAGGACGAGATCCTGGCCTCGGTGCTGGCGGTCTCGCAGCAGGAATACCTGGAGAGCATGAAGGGATCCCTGCACAGAGACAGCCCCGCCGACAAGAGTTGATAATGAATTGAGACTGTCAGCCCCCCCCCGGCCCCGCTCCCCCCCAGCACCCCCCCACCCCGCCACACCCCCCGCGCCCGGACCTGAGGCCAGGGACCCTCCTCGGTGCATGGCTGGAAGGAAACGGAAACAAAGAACCTGGGGAAAAAACCCAACCGGCAGCGTGTGGTGTCATCCCTTCTGTCGCCAGCTGGGGACGCTGCCTACCCCCCCCCGGCCTGGGGGGCTGCCGGACCCCCAGCAGCGCTGGAGAGGAGGGAGGGAGCCCCGGAGCAGCCTCGGAAAATACCCACCATCCTTTGCTGCAGGCCCTCCCGGCTGGCGGGAAATGTGGGGGACGCATCGTCTCCCCGCCCCCAACGCTCTGGGTCTGGGGGGGCGGATGCTGCAGATGGAGCCAGTTTCAGGGTGGATTTGGGGGGGGTCTGCAAAGGGGGATCAGGCGGGGGCTGCCCCCTCCCACTGGTGTTGGGGGTCACCAAGATGGGACCCCTGCACCTCTCACCCTGGGAGGCAGCGGCTCAGAGCGCCCAGCTGGGGCCTGCTAGCGTGTATTGAAAGGGGGAGCATGCCCCGGCCCCCCATACACACCCCAATCTTTCCCCAGAGTCCTGCCCCTGACCCCCCCACCGGCCCCCCAGCTGCACGACCCCTAGGGGTCCAGGCTCCCCGGGGACACCAATCTACCCCTCTCCCTGTGGGAGCTACAGGTGCAGCCAGGCCCCAATCTTTCTGGGGGGCCGTGAGCTCATGGGGCTGGTGCCCCTCGTGCGTGACCCCCTGAGCTGCCCCTGCACTAGAGCCGGTTCGACCAGCTGTGAAAAGACCCTCTGGGGCTCCCCCCTGATCCATCCAGTGACCCCCCCGGCAGCATCCACCTGCCCCCCAAAGGGCCGGGCGCAGGGGGCGAATTCCCGCAGCGGGTTACGCTGGCACCTGGCCCTGGCCGCTGCCTCCGGGAAGGCGAAGCCGGGGGGGCCGAGCGGCTGGCTGGGAATTGAGAGGCCCCCAAGTGACGCCCCACGCCGGGGTCTGATAAAAACCGGGGGGGCTAAGACCCTTCAGAACAGCGAGAGCCGTGGGAGGGGCAAGCGGGGGGAGGCCCTGCGGACTGGGGGGGCCCAGAGCTGCTACGGGGGGGTCATGGTTTCTCCCCGACCCCCCTGCCTGAGATGGGGGCCCCGACCGGCCAGGACCTGCCCAGATCCACTCCCCCACCACGAGCGAGGCCCCCCCAGCCCAGGTGCTGCTCACACCACCACACGGGATCGGGGCCCTGTCGAGCCTGGCATGGCCCCCCCTCCCCACCTCCCGGGGCACAGATGCCGTGAGAGACGGTCCCAGCCCCCCCAAAACAGCTTCCGACTTAAAGAAATTGAATTGATTGTTTTCCATTTTGCAGTGAATTTTCTTCACGGGGGGGGGGGGGGGGTGTCTGGTGGGATAGAAAAGGGGATCTGGGAGCCAGGACTCCTGGGTTCCCTCCATGGCTCTGGGGCTGAGAGCAGGGGTGGACTGCCATTAGGGTTAGATCAAAGCACTGAAGCCCCCCCAGCACCCGGCTGTGACCCTTCATCGTGCCCCCGCCCGGCCCAGGTCTCTCCCTGGGGGGTGTTTTGGTAGGACCTACGCAAACGCCCTCAAAAAACTGCGGGTGGGGGAGGGGAAATGGGGATTTGTGAACAGGGAGCCCCAGTTCCTGCCTCCAGGGGCCGCCCAGGACGGGGGTGGGGGGGGTCCCTGCTCCAGGGTCTCCAGCATTGGGGGGGGGGGTCTGCTTGTTGCCTTAGGGCAGCAGGGGCCCTGCAGGGGTGACACCCCCTTCACGGCCATGCCACATGCCTCCCAGAGCCAGGAGAGAACCCAGGCATCCGGGCTCCCAACCTGCACTCCAGCCACTAGATCAGAGCTGGGGGGGCCAGGGCCGGGCTAGCGGGGGCTGCAGGGCCGGGAGTGAGGGGCACCGGCGGGGCTGGGGGCTGCGGGTCGGGAGTGAGGGGCACCGGTCGAGCTGGGGGGGCTGCGGGTCGGGAGTGAGGGTGTGAGGATGGGACGCAGCAGGGAGGGGGGAGTGTTGACCTGGGAATGTGCCCTGGGGAGGGGAGACCTGAGAGCCGGTCACCTGAGCCGGGAGGGGAAGGGGAGGTGACACCTCTGCCTGGGAATGTGGACACAGGCTGGAGAAGGGAGCCGGCTGGGGGGGTTGGTTTCAGTTTGGGGCTGGGTGGAGTGACGCAGGGAACCCCAGGGCTGGGGTCTAAGCTCCCTGCTCCCCCAGAAGGACTTGACTGAGGGGTCCTGGGTGTCCCCACAAGCTCTGTTTTGGACTGTGTTCCTGCTGTCCAATAAACCTGTTTTACTGGCTGGCTGAGAGTCTCAGTGAATCCCAGGAAGAGGGGTGCAGGCCCCGGACTCCCCCACACTCCGTGACACCTGGTGGCAGCGGTGGGATGTACTGCACCCCGTGAACGGCGCTTCCTGCAGTAAGTGACTGGGGAGCAGTAAAACGAAGCAGGATTGACGGGGACCCGGCGTGCTGAAGATTCAGAGAGAGACGGTTTCAGGGGGCGGTTAACCCCTGGGAGTGTGTGACCAGAGAGAAGGACTTTTGCAGTAACAGGGTCCCCCGGGGGATCACAGCGAGCGGTCCCAGGGGCGGAGGAGTCTGCAGCTCGACCCTGGCAAAGAGGTGGTGACCTCAAGAAGGACTGGCACCCTTGGGGTTTTTCCTGGAAACCGTGGACAGCTGCCCGGCCTGCGAGTGGCCAGCCGGGAGATGTACGCTAAACGCCTTAAGAGCGACCTGGTGGAGCTGTGCAGGCAGAGGGGGCTGCGCGTCGGGAGGTCCACCAAGGAACAGCTGATTGCCCAGCTGGAGGAGAGGGATCGCTTGGATGACCCGATCCCTGTCCCGGAGGGAAGCCGCCCGGGGGACGCAGCGTGGGCCCTGGGGCCTGACCGGGCTGGGAGGGGTCAGACTGCTGCCCAGGACATCCCGAGACCCTTCCTACCTAGGCCTGGGGGAGGGGTTGTGGGAAGCCCAGCAAATACCGAGGGCCCCCTGACCCCAGCAGCCAGCAGGGGATCCTCCCGGCGGAGCTCCCCGTCCCTGGAGCGGATGCGGCTGGAATGGGAGAGGGAGAGGAAAATGAGGGAGCTGGAGGATCATGAAAAACAACGTCAACATGAGCAGGAGGAGAAGGAGAGGGAGCGTCAGGAGAAGGAGAAACAAAGACAGCGTGAACTGGAGCTGGCCAGGCTGAGGAGCAGTGGGGCCCCGGCTGCGGTGAGTGCGGGGGGACCCAAGACTGCAAGGAGCTTTGATAAGTGCTTCCTGGCCCAGCGGAAGGAGGGGGAGGACATAGATAGCTTCCTGACGGCCTTTGAGAATGCCTGCGAGCTGCACAGGGTTGACCCTGCAGACAGGCTCCAGTTCCTCACCCCCTTACTGGACCCCAAAGCCGTGGAGGTCTACAGCCGGATGACAGGGCCGGAGGCAGGGGACTATGAACTGTTCAAACAGGCCCTGCTCCGTGAGTTTGGGCTGACCCCCGAGATGTACCGGAGAAGGTTCCGGAGTCAGCGTAAAACGCCTGAGGTCACCTACCTACAACTGGTCAACCGGACGCAGGGATATGCCCGCAAGTGGACAGCGGGGGCCCAAGCTAAAGAGGACCTGCTTGACCTGTTCGTACTGGAGCACCTGTATGAACAGTGCCCTTCCGACCTGAGGCTGTGGCTGGTGGACAAAAAGCTCGCGAACCCCCAACACGCAGGGCGGCTGGCCGACGAGTTTGTGAACAGTCGGTCAGGGGGTAGCAAGGAGGAGTCCCAAAAGAACAGGCCCCCCCCCGATGCAGAGAGAGAGTCACCATGGGGCCTCCCAGCGGGGAAATCGGGAGAACCCCCTCCCAAGGGGAACGCCTGGCGTCGGGCCCCTCCGACCCGCTCGAGGGGACCAACGTGACCTGAGCTGCTATCACTGTGGCCAGAGAGGCCACGTACGGACCCAGTGCCCCGGGCTCAGGGACAGACTGAGCAGACCCAACCTACCCAGGGTTAACTGGGTAGGGACCCAGCTGGACGAGGGGCAGACGGCCCAGGCAAGGGGGGCTGCCAGTTTATCACCTGCTCAGGAGGGAAGAGTACCCCCGGCCAGCTCCGCCAGAGGGCTGGGTGCTCTGGACTCAGGGTGCTCGGTTTACAGGGTGGGTGCGGGGCTGTCCCTCCGGAGAGAGTGCCTTGTTCCCCTCGAGGTGGATGGGAGGAAGGTCAATGGATACTGGGATACGGGCGTGGAGGTGACGCTGGCCCAGCCCGAGGTGGTGGCCCCAGATTGGGTGGTGCCCAACACCTACCTGACCCTGACGGGGGTGGGCAGGACCCCATTCAAGGTGCCCGTGGCAAGGGTACACCTGAAATGGGGGGCCAAGGAGGGCCCCAAGGATGTGGGCGTGCACCACCATTTGCCCACTGAAGTTTTGATTGGGGGGGAACTAGAGGACTGGCCAAGCGACCCCCAGACCGCCCTGGTTGTGACCCGTAGCCAGAGCCGGCGAGGGGCACTGCGACCTGACCCTGGGGAGGGTACCACACCGGAGGCGCGAGACCCTACTCTGGTGGGGAGGGAGCTCCGAGGGGCACGGCTCAGAGAGGCTGAGGCCTCAGACCTGGCCACGGAGGGGGAACCGGGCCCCATCCCTTCCCCAGCCGCTGAGTTCCAGGCCGAGTTGAGGAAAGATCCCTCCTTGCGGAAGCTCAGGGACCTGGCCGACCTCAGTGTGGGACGGACCATGAGGAGAGGCTGCCAGGAGAGGTTCCTGTGGGAGAAGGGGTTCCTGTACCGAGAATGGGCTCCCCCAGGGGAAGGGGAGTCCTGTGGGATCAGGAGGCAGCTTGGGGTCCCCCAGAAGTATCGCCGCAAGCTCCTGTCCCTGGCCCATGACATCCCCCTCGCAGGGCACCAGGGAATCCGGCGCACCCGGCAGAGGTTGCTACAGAACTTTTACTGGCCCGGGGTCTTTACCACCGTCCGGCAGTATTGCCGATCCTGTGACCCCTGTCAGAGGGTGGGGAAGGCCCGGGACAAGGGGAAAGCGGCGTTGAGACCTTTGCCCATCATAGAGGAGCCTTTCCAGAAGGTGGCCATGGACATCGTGGGGCCTCTCAGCAAGACGACCCGGTCGGGGAAGAAATACATTCTGGTGGTGGTAGATTTCGCCACCCGCTACCCCGAGGCAGTGCCCTTAGCTTCCATTGAAGCAGACACCGTGGCAGATGCGCTCCTGACCATTTTCAGCCGAGTGGGGTTCCCCAGGGAAGTCTTGACAGACCAAGGCTCCAACTTCATGTCGGCCCTGCTCCGGTGCTTGTGGGAGAAATGTGGGGTCCGGCATGACTGGGCCTCAGCGTATCACCCCCAGTCCAATGGGCTGGTGGAGAGGTTTAACGGGACGCTAAAGATGATGCTGAAAACCTTTATGAACCAGCACCCGCAGGATTGGGACAAGTACTTACCTCACCTGCTGTTCGCGTACAGGGAGGTGCCCCAGGAGTCTACCGGATTTTCGCCTTTCGAACTGTTATATGGAAGGAGGGTGAGGGGCCCCCTGGACCTGATGAGAGACGAGTGGGAGGGGAAGGCCACTCCCGATGGAGAGTCAGTGGTGGAGTATGTCCTGACCTTCCGAGAGAGACTGGCTGAACTCATGGGCCTGGCCAGGGAGAATCTGGCCAGAGCCCAGAGGAAGCAGAAGGTCTGGTATGACCGCACGGCGCGGGCCCGTGCCTACGCCACCGGGGATCCGGTGATGGTTCTCATCCCCGTGAGAAAGAACAAACTACAGGCCGCCTGGGAGGGCCCGTTCAAGGTCGTCAAGCAGCTCAATGAGGTAAACTATGTGGTGGAGCTGTCGAACCGGGCCCACCACCGCCGGGTGTACCATGTGAATATGATGAAGCCATATTATGCCAGGGGGAATGTGGTGTTGGCCGTGTGTGGACAGTGGGAGGAGCAGGGAGATGACCCTTTAGTAGATCTGTTCCTTGGGACCAGAGCTGGTTCCCCCCTGGAAACAATCCCCCTCTCGGATCAGCTCACCCCTGTCCAGCAAGCTGAGGTCAGGGGGGTGCTGCATCCGTACCGACAGCTGTTTTCCAACCAGCCTGGACGCACTAATCTGACTGTCCACCGGGTGCAGACAGGGTCGCACCCGCCGATAAGATGCTCCCCCTTCCGAGTCACGGGGAAAACTGCTCAGGACCTGGAAAGAGAGGTCCGGGACATGCTGGCTTTTGGGGGTGATCCAGCCATCGGCCAGCCCTTGGGCCTCGCCGGTGGTGCTGGTCCCCAAAAAGGATGGGTCGGTCCGGTTCTGTGTGGACGATCGGAAGCTCAATGCCATCACTGTATCGGATGCCTACCCCATGCCCAGGCCGGACGAGCTCCTAGACAAGCTGGGAGGAGCTCGGTACCTTACCACCATGGACCTTACAAAGGGCTACTGGCAAGTGCCGCTGGATGCAGATGCCCGGCTGAAATCGGCCTTTATCACCCCTCTGGGGCTCTATGAGTTCCTGACCCTGCCTTTCGGCCTCAAGGGAGCGCCGGCCACCTTCCAGCGCCTGGTGGACCAGCTCCTGAGGGGGATGGAGAGTTTTGCCGTGGCGTATATTGATGACATCTGTGTCTTTAGCCAGACCTGGGAGGACCACGTGTCCCAGGTTAGACAAGTGCTGGACCGACTCCAGGGGGCTGGGCTGACTGTCAAAGCGGAGAAGTGCAAGGTGGGGATGGCGAAGTCTCTTACCTGGGCCATCGGGTGGGGAGCGGCCGCCTAAAGCCAGAACCGGCCAAGGTGGAGGTGATCAGAGACTGGCCTGCTCCCCACACCAAAAAGCAGGTCCAAGCCTTTATTGGGATGGCAGGATACTACCGAAGATTTGTGCCCCACTTTAGCGCCATAGCCACCCCCATCACTGAGCTATGCAAGAAGGGGAAGCCAGACAAGGTGGTCTGGACCGAGCAGTGCCAGGAGGCTTTCCGGGCGCTGAAGGAGGCTCTGGTCAGTGGCCCAGTTCTGGCAAACCCAGACTTTGACAAGCCCTTTGTGGTGTTCACCGACGCCTCCGACACGGGACTGGGGGCGGTGTTAATGCAGGAGGATGAAAAGGGGGAGAGACGCCCCATCGTGTACCTGAGCAAGAAGTTGCTACCCCGGGAGCAACACTACGCGGCCATCGAGAAGGAGTGCCTGGCCATGGTGTGGGCCCTCAAGAAACTAGAGCCCTATCTCTTCGGGCGACACTTCACCGTGTACACCGACCACTCTCCCCTGACCTGGCTGCACCAGATGAAAGGAGCCAACGCCAAGCTCCTGAGGTGGAGCCTGCTCCTGCAGGATTACGACATGGACGTGGTCCACGTGAAGGGAAGTGCCAACCTGATAGCGGACGCACCGTCCCGGAGAGGGGGCCCCGAACTTCCCCAGGTCACTGGTCACAGTGACCCCGCTCCGTTCAGTCTCGAAGGGGGGAGAGATGTGACGATGTGACGCAGCAGGGAGGGGGGAGTGTTGACCTGGGAATGTGCCCTGGGGACGGGAGACATGAGAGCCTGTCACCTGAGCCGGGAGGGGGAGGGGGAGGTGACACCTCTGCCCAGGAATGTGGATGGAGGCTGCAGCAGGGAACCTGCTCGGTGGGTTTGGTTTCGGTTTGGGGCTGGGTGGAGGAACACAGGGAACCCCAGGGCTGGGGTCTAAGCTCCCTGCTCCCCCAGAAGGACTTCACTGAGGGGTCCTGGGTGTACCCACAAGCTCTGTTTTGGACTGTGTTCCTGTTGTCCAATAAACCTTCTGTTTTACTGGCTGCTGAGAGTCTCAGTGAATCCCAGGAAGAGGGGTGCAGGGCCTGGACTCCCCCACACTCCGTGACAGGGGGCACCGGCCGAGCTGGGGGGGTCAGGGGGCTGCGGGTCGGGAGCGAGGGGCACCGGCCGAGCTGGGGGGGGCTGCGGGTCGGGAGCGAGGGGCACCAGCGGGGCTGGGGGGGGGGGGCAGGGGGCTGCGGGTCAGGAGTGAGGGGCACCGGCCGAGCTGGGGGGGGCAGGGGGCTGCGGGTCGGGAGCGAGGGGCACCGGCCGAGCTGGGGGGGGCTGCGGGTCCGGAGCGAGGGGCACCAGCGGGGCTGGGGGGCTGGGGGCTGCGGGTCGGGAGCGAGGGGCACGGGCCGGGCTGGGGGCGGGGGGGCTGGGGGCTGCAGGGTGAGAGTGGAGAGCTGACATGTCCCCTGGGAGCCCGGACGCCTGGGTTCCCTCTTGGCTCTGGGAAAGGCTGGGAGCCCGGACGCCTGGGTTCGCTCCCTGCCCGAGCAGTTCCCGAGGCGCAGCCGGCCCCTCGCTGAGGGTGAGGGGACGTGCGAGGCGCCGCGGCGGCTGGTTTGGCCGCGACCGAGCTCCCAGGAACCGGGACGGCTCCGCTCCCGCCCCCGCGCTCCCGCCCCCCCCCCGCGCCCCGATTCCTGGAAAATCACCTCGACGCCCGCCCGCCGCAGCGGCCGGCGGGGCGGGGCATGCAAATGAGGCCGGCGCTGGTTGGCTGGCGGCGCGATGGTCGCGAGGGAGCCGCGCGGCGTGGCGCGAGTCGGTCCGGGGCTGCGCTCGGGGCGGCTGCGGGGTCCGAGGCTGCGGGGCGCGGGGGGGCGCGATGCTGCCCCAGGCCACGGGGGGGCGCTGCTGCCCCGGAGGTGAGACCCGGCCCCTGGGCCCCCTGCTCCTGCCCCTGTCCCCGTCCCACTGCCCCACAGCCCCCTTCCCTCCCTCCCTCCTGCCCCCACCCCTCCCTTCTCCTGCCCTGTGGCCCCCTCCTGCCCCACGGCCCCCTCCCCTTCCCTTCCCACAGCACCCTCCTGCCCCACGGGCCCTCTCCCCTCTCCTCCTCCTGCCCCGCTGCCCCCCTTCCCCTGCCCCAGAGGTGACACCCTGCCCACTGCCCCCTCCTGCCCCACAGCCCCCACCCCTCCCTTCTCCTGCCCTGTGGCTCCCTCCTGCCCCACAGTCCCCACCCCACTGTCCCCTCCTGCCCCACGGCCCCCTTCCTCTTCCTGCACCACTGCCCCACAGCTCCCACCCCACTGTCCCCTCCTGCCCCACGGCCCCCTCCCCTCCCCTCCCCTCCTCCTGTCCCGCTGCCCCCCTTCCCCTGCCCCAGAGGTGACACCCTCCCAACTGCCCCCTCCTGCCCCACGGGCCTCTCCCCTGCCCCACTGCCCCCTCCCCTCCCCTCCACATTCCCCATTTCTCTCCGTTCACTTTCACACCTGGTCTGCCTGTGTCTGTCTCTGTCTTCCACAGCTCCCCCCCCCCTCCCGGGGTCCTGGGGGGGCTCCTCTCCCCTGTATCATTCCCCGGGTCTCTCTGGGGGCCCTTCATCTCCCCCGAGCCCGCCACGCATGCCTGGCTCCCCCTCTGCAGAACTGCCCCTGCCCTTGTCTCCCACTTCATTCCTTGGGCTGGGGCGGGGGGACACCTGGCTCTGGGGAGGGAGTGGGGGCTAGAAGCCAGGACACCTGGGTTCTCTTTTCCACGAGAGTAACATTCTGCCCTCCCCAGGGAAGGACAAAGACGCCTTTGATGCTGTGTATCAGCTTGGGGGGCTGCTGGGGAAGGGCGGCTTCGGGACCGTCTATGCTGGTCACCGGCTGGCTGATGGACTGCAGGTGAGAAAACCGGCTGGCCCCAGGGGTGTGGGGAATGGGGCAGGGGTCTGTCCCCTCTGGGGGGCTCCAGCCCCAGGGCAGGACTGGCTGGCTCAGGGAATGGGGCAGGGGCCTGTCCCCTCTGGGGGGCTCCAGCCCCAGGGCAGGACTGGCTGGCTCAGGGAATGGGGCAGGGGCCTGATCTCTGTCTCTCTCTGCAGGTTGCCATCAAACACGTTGGGAAGAACAAAGTGACCCACTGGTCCAAGCTGGTAAGTTTTGTGGGGAGGGGGCCTGAGGCAATGATTGGATGTGTGTGTGTGGGGGGGTCATTTAGTTTAGGAGCTAATTCCTAGACTCCACTCGTTAGCTCAGGGTGCTCTTGCTGGTTAATTGCTTCCCCTTTGGAAAGCTCCACCTGATGACTCACGCTGAGTCTGTGTCCTGACTGTGGGCCTGGGGAGGTTAACGAGGGGACAAGCTCAGCAAATTCCCATTGGGGTCCTCAAAACGGCACTTAGATCCTTGGACAAGGGTTTATGCAAATTAAACCCAGACTCCTCCTTTCCGATTGGGTCCAAATAAAGGGGGCGGGTCTATGGGCTGAAGGTGCTTTATCATAGAAATCACTACAACCTCTACTGCCCCCTGCAGCACGGCACCCCCCAGCGCCCGGCCGTGACTGCCAGGACTCCTGGGTTCTCTCCCTGGCCCCGGGAGGGGAATGGGATCTAGTGGTTAGGGCAGGGGGAGGCTGGGAGCCAGGACACCTGGGTTCTCTCCTTGGCTCTGCAGCATAAGGCCCAGCCTCAGTCTCCCCCCTTTCTCTCTCCCCACAGCCCAGCGGCCTCCGGGTGCCCCAGGAGGTGATGCTGATGAAGCGGGTGTGTGCCAGGGGCGGGCATCGGGGCGTGATCCGCCTGCTGGACTGGTACGAGACCCCCGAGGGGTTCCTCCTGGTGCTGGAGCGGCCCGAGCCCTGCCAGGACCTCTTCGACTACGTGACGGAGCGGGGGCCCCTGGCCGAGGGGCAGAGCCGGCGCTTCTTCCGCCAGGTGCTGGAGGCCGTGGGTCACTGCCACGCCCGGGGGGTGGCGCATCGGGACATCAAGGACGAGAACATCCTGGTGGAGCTGCACACCGGCCGCCTCCAGCTCATCGACTTCGGGTCCGGCGCCCTCCTGAGGGACTCGGTCTGCACGGAGTTCGACGGTGAGGGGCCCGGACGCCTGAGTTCTCTCCCTGGCTGTGGGAAGGGACTGGGGGCTGGTGGGTTACAGCAGGGCTGGGTGGGAGCCCAGACACCTGGGTTCTCTCCCTGGCTCTGGGAGGGGAGTGGGGGCTGCTGGGTTAGAGCTGGGGGGGAGCTGGGAGCCCGGACGCCTGGGTTCTCTCCCCACCTCCGGGAGGTAGCCCTGCTAACCTGTGTGCCCCCCCTCCCCCAGGCACCCGTGTGTACAGCCCCCCGGAGTGGGTCGGCCTGCAGCAGTACCACGTGCTGCCGGCGGCCGTCTGGTCCCTGGGCATCCTGCTCTACGACATGGCCTGCGGTGACGTCCCCTTCCAGCGGGACGAGGAGATCCTGGCCGCACAGCTCCACTTCCCGGAGCCCCTGTCTGACGGTGAGCGCCCCCCGCCGGGGCCCAGCGCTGCCCCCTACGCCCAGCGCTGCCCCCTACGCCCAGCGCTTCCCCCCGCCGGGGCCCAGCGCTGCCCCCTACGCCCAGCGCTGCCCCCCGCCGGGGCCCAGCACTGCCCCCCTATGCCCAGCACTGCCCCCCTATGCCCAGCTCTGCCCCCTACGCCCAGCGCTTCCCCCCGCCGGGGCCCAGCGCTGCCCCCCGCCGGGGCCCTGCGCTGCCCCCTACGCCCAGCGCTGCCCCCCGCCGGGGCCCTGCGCTGCCCCCTACGCCCAGCGCTGCCCCCCGCCGGGGCCCTGCGCCCCCCTACGCCCAGCGCTTCCCCCCGCCGCGGTCCTGCGCCCCCTATGCCCAGCGCTGCCCCCCTATGCCCAGCGCTGCCCCCCCGCCGGGGCCCTGCGCCCCCCTACGCCCAGCGCTGCCCCCTGCCGGGGCCCTACGCCCAGCGCTGCCCCCCGCCGGGGCCCTGCGCCCCCTACGCCCAGCGCTCCCTACGCCCAGCACTGCCCCCTGCTGGCCCTCTGGGGTACTGCACCCCGACACATTCATCTCCTTTCATTCTTTCACACTCACCCCCCTGTCCAAAATGATTAGTCGGGTGGGGGTACAGCATTGGTGGGAGGGGTCTGGGAGCCAGGAGTCCTGGGTTCTCTCTAACCTCCTTTCTCATTTTTCCCCTGCCCCCCAGGCTGCCAGGATGTGATCCGGTGGTGCCTGTCCCCAGAGCCTGCAGACCGACCCACACTGGAGCAGCTTCTCCTGCACCCCTGGCTGCAGCCCGATCCCCAGCTCCAACCAGAGGAGCAGCCACAGAACCCAGCACCCCCTAGGGGCACCGCTGGCAACAGCAGCTGCTGAAAGACTTGGATTTACCCGGCATCTCCCTGCCGGGATGGGGACCCACCCATGGGGACCACTTCAGCCTAAGGCAGCTGGGCCAGTGGCCAGCTGAGATCAGAGTTGACCTGGTTTTACAGGTGTCTAGACCTGGGGATAGAACCCAGGAGTCCTGACTCCCAGACCCCAACCACTAAGACCCAACTCCCCTCCCAGAACTGGGGAAAGAACCCAGGAGTCCTGTCTCCCAGTCCCTCCCTGCCTCCCCCCCAGTTCTTCCCCCTCCCCCGCTAGAGGTTTGGATTCTGGTCCCTTTCAAGGATCAGCCGTGTCTCTGTAGGTGTAAATACTTGTGTATTGCCATGAGCTGGGCTCCCCTCAGTACCAGCCCATGAGGTGGGGATGAGGTTTGGGGGGCTCTAGCCCCCCCATTTCCAGCCCCTCATACGCTCCCCAAGGTGTGGCTTACTGGGCTGAGACTGAGGTACCTTATCTAAGCTGCTTAACGGGCCCCGATGCAGGGGACCCCGGTGCCAGCGTGAGATTCAGACCAATTCTGTACAGGATTGAGAGGAAGAAAAATCTATTTAAATAAAAGAGGTTTTATCTTTATCCAGAAAATCCTTGTAGAGTCAGTGCTTCCTCTCACTATGCGGAGGTGGGAACCCAGGAGTCCTGACTCTCATCCCTGCCCCAGCTCTAACCCACCAGACCCCAGTCCCCTCTCAGAGCCAGGGAGAGAACCCAGGCGTCCTGGCTCCCAGTCCCCCCTGCTCTGACCACAGGACCCCGCTCCCCTCCCAGGACCGGGGAGAGAACCCAGGCGTCCTGGCTCCCAGCCCCTCACCCACACTAAAGGTGTAGCTCCAGCCAGCACTCCCGGATCCAGCAGTGACGCACACACACTCACCAGGCGTCCCCTACGTCAGCCCTGTATTTACCTGCCCTCCCCTGCGCACACCTGCTGTGACAACAACCGCACCCCAACACCTGCCAGCGTTTCATACCCCGCCCCAGCCACGCTCTTCCCACTCCCGGCTGGGGCTTCAAAGCTCAAGGGGGCGGGGAATGGGGCGGAGGCCTGTCCCCTCTAGGGGGTTCCGGCTCCCATCCGGCCCCAAGGCGGGGACTGGCTGGCTCAGGGGGGCGGGGAATGGGGCGGAGGCCTGTCCCCTCTAGGGGGTTCCGGCTCCCATCCGGCCCCAAGGCGGGGACTGGCTGGCTCAGGGGGGCAGGGAATGGGGCAGGGGCCTGTCCCCTCTGGGGGGCGCCAGCTCCCACCCGGCCCCAGGGCGGGCCTGGCTGGCTCGGGGGGGGCGGGGAATGGGGCAGGCGCCTGTCCCCTCTGGGGGGCGCCGGCTCCCACCCGGGCCCAGGGCGGGCCTGGCTGGCTCGGGGGGGGCGGGGAATGGGGCAGGCGCCTGTCCCCTCTGGGGGGCGCCGGCTCCCACCCGGGCCCAGGGCGGGCCTGGCTGGCTCGGGGGGCGGGACAGGGGGCCTGTGCCCTGTAGCTGACATGGCCGGTCTCTTCCGGCAGCCTGCGGTGCCCAGAGGCAATTACCCCGTCCACGGGCTCCCCTGAGAAGCATCCCGGCCCCCGGCGCCCCCGAACCACGGAGCTGGGGGGCTGGAGGGGAGCCCGGGGGAGGGGTCGCTGCCCCAGGGGTGTGTGCTCTGGGGCTGGAACCCAGGAGTCCGGGCTCCCACCCTGCCCCCACCCCCCTCCCAGCGCCAGGAAGAGAACCCAGGAGTCCGGGCTCCTGCCCCCCGGTCTAACCACTAGCCACCCCTGCTCTCAATGGTCCTCCCACTGGGGCTCCGCTCTAGCCAGCCCCCTTGCACTCTATAGTCCTCGCGCTCCACTCTAGCCCGTCCCCCCCGCTCTCTATGGTCCGCCCGCTCGCGCTCCGCTCTAGCCCGCCCCTGCTCTCTATGGTCCGCCCGCTCGCGCTCCGCTCTAGCCCGTCCCCCCCGCTCTCTATGGTCCGCCCGCTCGCGCTCCGCTCTAGCCCGCCCCTGCTCTCTATGGTCCGCCCGCTCGCGCTCCGCTCTAGCCCGCCTCTCGCGGTGGGGCCGGAAGCGGAAGTGGCCGCGGGGCGGGGTGCGGGGGTTGCCGGGCAGTTGCCACCATGGCAGCGGCGGGGGGGGCTGGCAGCGGCGGGGACCAGGCGGCACCGGGGGGTGAGACCCTGGGCCGGGGGGGCTGGTGGGGCAGGCTCTGGGGGGGGGGCTCCGGGGGCTGGTGGGGCAGGCTCTGGGGGCAGGCTCCGGGGGGACTCTGGGGGCCGGGGGGGGGCTGGTGGGGCAGGCTCCGGGGCCGGGGGGACTCTGGGGGCCGGGGGGGGCTGGTGGGGCAGGCTCCGGGGGGGGGCAGGCTCTGGGGCCCGGGGGGCTGGTGGGGCAGGCTCCGGGGGGGGCAATGGGGGCTGGTGGGGCAGGCTCTGGGGGCAGGCTCCGGGGGGGGCAATGGGGGCTGGTGGGGCAGGCTCCGGGGGGGGGGGGGCTCTGGGGGCTGGTGGGGCTGGTGTGGGGGCTCCGGGGGGGAAGGGGCTCCAGGGGGGAGCTGATGCCAATGGGGGGCTCAGGACTGGGAGGGAAGTGGACATGGGAAGGCGGGGGGTGCCGGGGGGGGCAGTGGGCAGCGCAGAGGGGATGGGTCACTCCTGGTGATGGGGGGGCAGACACCGGTGTGGGTGGGGGGAAGGGTAGATACCTGGGGGGGTCCCTGGCCTTGCGGGGTGGGGGGGAGTTTGTGGGGAAAGGGCTTATGCTGCCGTGGGGAGATGCCGGGGGCAGGGGGTTGATGGGGGAGCAGATGATGTGGGGAGGGACAGACACTGCAGGGAGGGGGACACACTGAGGAACGGGGCGGGGGAGCAGGGGGAGACGCTGGAAGGGGGAGGGGTGGATGCAGGGGAAGGCGGTGGGGGGGGAGCCCTGGGAGGGGCAGACACTACAAAGGGGGGTGGTTGAGACACCGGGACAACATGGGAGCAGTGGGGTCTGGGAGTGGGGCAGGGGGTGGAGTAGGGAAGACCAGGGAATTGCTGCTGCTGAAGGGGGAGCGTGTGGGGTTGGCCATACACATAGGGGGGTGTCTGGTGTACAAGGGGGAGCTCTGGCCCCCATGATGAACGGGGCGGGTTGTACAAAGGGGAGACTCCCTGTAGAGAAAGACGGGGTGGGGAGTGGGATTTCCTGCTCTTCTCCCCACTCGGAGGTGGGATCCAAGGGCCTTGGGAAGGAGCAGCAGAGTCAGAAGGTGTACTTTGGTAGGACAGAAAACTTTTAAGAAGCTGCCGGGGGCGCTGTGCTGCAGGGCGGGGAGCTCGGCAGGGGCCTCTCTCCCCCAGCAGCCAGCGCTGGCCCCAGGGCTGATCTGCGATTCTGTTGGATGACAGATCCCCCTTATGTATCCTTTCCTCAATTGTTGTGCACTGTTATGTGTAGCTGTTCCCCAGCTGCTCCTCCCCAGAGGCAGCTGCGTCTCTGTGCTGTGTGAGCTATTCCCGGCATAGCCGGCCGGATTTCCCTCTTATGGTAGCCCTGGGCCAGCCTGACCATTCCTTGGATTGGAATGCAGTCAAGGGACGGAAATTCCCCACCCTTTTCTCATGTTTCCTGGTTTGACTCCGGACAGGTGTGTGTTTGCTTAGCCGGGTGCAGCAGGAAGCCAGTCGCTTAGCTGCATCTGATTCCCTTCAGCTGATGCCAAAATACCCCCGGGCACCTGAAGTGCTGCCAGTCTGGGTGCTGGTCTTTCATCCAGGGCTCATGAGTTGAAATTAGCTGCAGTCGATCACGCCGGGAAGCAACATTTAGATTGGATTGTGGGCCCACCTACCCGGTGTCCTGCCTCCGACCAGAGAAATCCTTGTCTCCCAGCTCCCAAGAGCTACTTGGTCCCCTCCCCAATGGGCGAAAATCTTTGGTGGTTGTTGACAGTTTCTATTATGGTAGGGTCTACAATCAAACTTCCACTGCGCTAGGCGTTGATTATTTCAATTATGGTTGGGTCGCCGTGCAGATTTCCATGGTGTTAGGGGCTGTACAGACACAGGGTAGAAAGCCCCGTTGCAGAGCTGAGGTTTTTCGTTTCATTGTAACGTCTCTGGCGGCTGAGTGGGGAGCTCATTGGCTGTAAACAGGAGGAGAAAGACCTGGGTGCATCGGGTTGCTGGAGCTGGGGAAAAAGGCCCCGGGGTGTCTCCAGCCAAGATCGGGACATATGAACGATGAGGGCCTCCTCCGGACTCCTGTGTTCTATTCTGGGCAGCCCGCGTCCGAGGGAAAAAAGTGGGCAGAGGAAGGCTGATCGGGGGAGCAGTGAACCGATCTCGCCATGGGCCTAGTTGGCCTAGCTGAGCCGAAAACGCGGGCTGACAGGGGTGGGGGTTGAAGCACCAGGGGAAGAACTACTGATGCTAAGCGACAACCCTGGCACGAGAAGAAATGCGGACAAACTGGCCAGGCAGTGATTGAGGCTGAAAATAAGTGTTGAACCACCTGAGGGAGAGGGCGAGCCATCCCTGTGCAGCGTTATGTGTGGCTGTTCTCCAGCTTCCCTGTCCCAGAGGTGGCTGCATCTCAGCGCCGCGAGCCATCCCCATGCACCTTGTGTGTGGCTGTTTCCCAGCTGTCCCGCCCCAGAGGTGGCTGCATCTCAGGGCCGCAAGCCCCCTGAATGCGTCCCGTGTGTGGTGGAGCCAGGAGGGGGAAGTCTGCCTTCTACATGTGCAGTGGATCAGTGTGCGAGGGAGGGTGTGGGATTTTGGCATTAGGGGATTGGCTGGGTGCAGCATTGCAGGGAAGGGGTGTGTGTGAAAGGCCATGGGGGGTCTGATGGGGAGAGGGGGATGCCAGGCTGGCTGCTCTGGGTCTGACCTGTCCCCGTCCCGGCAGGGAACCATCGGTTGAAGTACATCAGCCTGGCGGTGCTGGTGGTCCAGAACGCCTCGCTCATCCTGAGCATCCGCTATGTGCGAACCCTGCCCGGGGAGCGCTTCTTCGCCACCACGGCCGTGGTCATGGCTGAGCTCCTCAAGGGAGCCACCTGCCTGCTGCTCATCTTCCTCCAGAAACGAGGTAGCGGGGACTGGGCTGTGGGCAGGGGGCTGGGTCGGGGGCGCTCTCCCCTGGCAGGCCGGGCTGGGCACTGGGGGGTGCTGTAGGGCAGGGGGCTGGGTATGGGGTGCTCTCCCATGGCAGTCCAGGCTGGGTGCTGTAGGACAGAGGCTGGGTAGGGGGCGCTCTCTCCTGGTAGGCCGGGCGCTGTAGGACAGAGGCTGGGGAGGGGGTGCTCTCCCCTGGCAGGCTGGGCTGGGCTGTGCGGAGTGGGCAGGAGGCTGGGGAGGGGGCGCTCTCCCCTGGCAGGCCAGGCCGGGCTGTGCGGAGTGGGCAGGAGGCTGGGGAGGGGGCGCTCTCCCCTGGCAGGCCGGGCCGGGCTGTGCGGAGTGGGCAGGAGGCTGGGGAGGGGGCGCTCTCCCCTGGCAGGCCGGGCCGGGCTGTGCGGAGTGGGCAGGAGGCTGGGGAGGGGGCGCTCTCCCCGGCAGTCTGGGCTGGCGGGGGCACCGTGCCGCGCCAGGCAGACTGGTGAGCCGTCCCCGGCGTGCGCTCTGCCCGCAGGCAACATGAAGCAGTTCGCCCTGTTCCTGTACGACGCCGTGGTGCTGCAGTACGTGGATACGCTGAAGCTGGCGGTGCCCTCGCTGATCTACACGCTGCAGAACAACCTCCAGTACGTTGCCATCTCCAACCTGCCGGCAGCCACCTTCCAGGTGGGACCCCAGCCCTGACGCTGGGCTTGATGGGTCCGTCGGTGTGACCGGGGGATACCGGGTGGTGGGTCCTATGTGGGACTGGGGGAGGATCTGTGGGTTGGCAGGCAGTCAGGAGGGGATGCCAGCCTGGCCCCCCGCCGTTCTGACCTGCCTGCCCGCCGCCCCGCAGGTCACCTACCAGCTGAAGATCCTGACCACGGCCATCTTCTCGGTCCTGATGCTCCGCAAGAGCCTGTCACGCCTGCAGTGGCTGTCGCTGCTCCTGCTCTTCTCCGGTGTGGCCATCGTCCAGGTGGAGCAGGGCCAGGCTGGCGGGCAGAGCTCCCCGGGCACAGCCCGCCAGAGCTACGTGGTTGGGCTGGTCGCCGTGGTGGTCTCCTGCCTCTCCTCGGGCTTCGCCGGCGTCTACTTCGAGAAGATCTTGAAGGGCAGCTCAGCCTCCGTCTGGCTGCGCAATGTGCAGCTGGGCATCTTCGGGACCCTGCTGGGGCTGCTAGGCATGTGGTGGGCCGAGGGGGCAGCCGTGGCCGCCCAAGGCTTCTTCCATGGCTACAGCCCAGTGGTGTGGGGCGTGATCCTCAACCAGGCCTTCGGCGGCCTCCTGGTGGCCGTGGTGGTGAAGTACGCGGACAACATCCTCAAGGGCTTCGCCACCTCGCTCTCCATTGTGGCCTCCACTGTGGCCTCCATGCACCTCTTCGGCTTCCGCCTGCACCCGCCCTTCGTCCTGGGGGCGGGGCTGGTCATCGGGGCCGTCTACATGTACAGTCTGCCCAAGGCCGGGCCGCCCCTGGGCCCCCGCAAGGAGCCCACCACCCCGCTGCCCCTTGGCAAGGAGCACAGCGAGCCGGGCTACCCGCCCAAGTCAGTGCTGGTCGAGTGAGGTCTGCAAGGGGGCGGGTTGGGGGGGGTCTCTCCTGCACCCCTTCTCTGGGCTGTGAGCCCCTCCATCTCCCTGAGCCCCCTCCATAGCCTCTCCCTGCCCCGCACCTGCCCTTAACCCCCCACATCTCTCTGCCCCTCCTTCTACCTTGGCTTCCCCCCCAAGTCTCTCTCACTTGATAGGTCTTTGGGGAGAAGCATGTCCCCCTTTTCCACCCCCATCCAATCATTCCACTGCTGCTCCCCCATATAACCTTGTCTCCCTCCAAGCCAGTCACTTTCCAACCCTGCCCCATGTCTGTCCTCCACCCTGCTCCAGCTCAGACCCTGTTCCCCTCTCCTGGGTCAGGATGACTGACACCCCCCCTTCGGCCCAGGAGAGGCATTTAGGTGCACACTACAGGGGGGAGAGATCCTGATTCTCGTCCCCCCAAGCCGCGGAGGTTCGGCAAATGGATTGAGCCAGAGAATTATTTTTGTACGATCCTGAAGCAGCCCCGATGGACGGAGCATCAAGACGGGGGGCGGGAGGGAACCCCCAGGAATGGCTCGGCCGTACCAAGCTGACACGTGGAGGAAGGACTCGCCACCATTCCAAAGGGTGATGGTTCACCCGGGCAGCATAGGAGTGCTGCCCCCTGGATTCCCCACAGCACCCCCTTTTGCTGAGTACTCTCAAGCCCAGCCCCCCAACATGTTAAATCATGGGGGAGGGACTGGGAGCCAGGACTCCTGGGTTCTCTCCCTGGATCTGGGAGGGGAGTGGGGTCTAGTGGTTAAAGCAGAGGGAATGGGAGCCAGGACTCCTGGGTTCTATTCCTGGCTTTAGGAGTGGAGTGGGGTCTAGTGGTTAGAGCCGGGGGGCTGGGAGTCAGGACTCGCTGTCTGTAAATTTCAGCTGAGTCCATCCTCCAGCTCTGTACCTCAGTTTCCCCTGGGTGTTCCAGGACGCTGACCTGCCCTGGCTCCATGTTTCTGTAGCTCTTTGGGGCTCGGCTGGGTGGGAGCAAACGGCTGCGACCTGCCATTAATTACTAATCAATATTTCCCTGTCGGGAGGCGGCGTCCCTGGGCAGGCACATCCCGCTGGCAGTGGGAACAGAGGCCTCTGTTGGTACCACACAGCGGGGAGCAGCCGGTGTGAATGTGCATCATCCGCGGGACTCCACTGCAAACCCCTTCCCATCAGCTGGGGGGCTGGCCCCAGTGACTCTATGGAGCAACGGCCGATGGACATGTTGGGGGCTGGCCCATACCTGAGACGATGAGATACATTTTAAGTGTCACTCTAACCTATGCTGCTGTTGAGGGGTGGGGCTGGGAGCCAGGGCTCCTGGGTTCTATCCCCTGCTCTGGGATGGGAGTGGGGTCTAGTGGGTTAGAACAGGGGGGAGCTGGGAGCCAGGACTCCTGGGTTCAATTCTCAGCTCCATCCCTCTGTCTGCCTCAGTTTCCCTCCCTCCCCCAAAGCCAGGGGGAGTGCTGCTTTGCCAAGGGGCCAGCTGGCTGTGTTTTTCGGGGAGGGGGGCACTCCTGCTGGGGCACTAACATTGAACATAGATTCCGGGTGACACGTTTTGTACGGACGGGGGTGGGGGGTGGTGGTGGTTTTTTTAAACGCCTGTAACCCTGCCGGCCGCTGTCCTGTCTGTGCAGAGCCGCCGCGCGGAATAAAGAGACTGTATTTATTTAGCTGCCGTGCTCGGTGATTGACATGGGGGGGGATGTGTATGTGTGGGGGGTGAGTCCTAGGATTTGTGTTAGTGCAGACCTCTAACCCTACTAACAGCTGGAGAACGGGGCATGTCCCCTCTAGGGGGTGCCGGATCCCACCTAGCTGCAGGGGCAGTTCAGGGGGGCAGGGAATGGGGCATGGGCACCTCCAGGGGGCGCCAGCCAGGTGAGGGGGTCAGGGAATGGAGCACGGGGCCTGTCCCCTCTAGGGGGTGCTGGCTCCCACCTGCCCCAGGGCAGGGACTGGCTGAGTCAGGGAATGGGGTCCGGGGCCTGTCCCCTCTGGGGGACACTGGCTCTGCTCCTGCGGGAAGTTTGCCAGGTCTCAGCCCAGTCCTGCTACAGCAGCTTCCCCCAGGCAGGGAAATACCCGGCCCCCGTAGCTGAGATCCCCCCACTTCTCCCAGGGCTGGGTGCCAAGTGTGGGGCGGGGGTGACCACAACACTGCCCCCCAGCCAGTCAACCCCCCCCCCCCCACAGTACAGAGCCATGTTCAGTAGTGGTCTTATCTCCTGCTGGGGCCCCCTGGAGATTGGGAAGTCTCCATGGGAGGGGCCCTGCCTAGACCTCCACAGACAGTGATCAGAGCTGCCCCCCTCACCATTGGGGCGGGGGCTGCACTGATGCCACCCCCTCCCCCAGCTGAGATCTCAGCCCCTCATTGGGCCAGGCGCTGCCCAGACCCAGAGGGAGAGACATTCCCTACCGCCCACAGCTTCCAGTTGAAATAGACAAAGGTCGTGTTGGCAGCAGTGGGGAAACTGAGGCACAGAACGGCCTTTCCCAGCAGCTCCCAGAGATGGGCCAGGAGGCCGGAGCCCCAGGGAGGGACTGGCTGGCTGGCTGGCTGGCTATGTGGGGGGGATGGGAAATGGACATGGGAGCCTGCCCCTCTAGGGAGGGCCACCTTCCATCTGGCCCCAGGGGGAGGGGGGGAATGGGGCACAGAGCCCCACTGTCTCTCTTGTACTCTTCGCTACTAGCAATGAAAGTGGGGTGCTGGGGGGTAGTTTCTTAATAGCCCTGAGTCCCTACTGCTGGGGGAGGGGGCAGTCATAGGGTGTGGGGGGAGCTGGGGCACTCCAGGGCGCTGCCTCAACTACTGGGTTGTGAGATGGGGTGGGGGAGGCTGGGAGCCAGGACTCCTGGGTTCTCTCCCCAGCTCTGGGAGGGCAATGGGGTCGAGTGGTGGGGGAGGGCTGGGAGCCAGGCGCAGGGAGTCTACCCTCTCTCTGGGCTCCAGCTCCCCAAGTCCAACCATCCCTTTTTCTCTCTTGCAGGCTGGCGTGTAAGGAGAAGGGATCCTGAGTGAGGCAGCGACTGGGGGGCGTGACGGTCACCTCGTCTCCGAACATCCAGCCCCGTCTTCGGCGAGGGGGCCCCTCTGCCCTGCCCCAGAGGTGGCTGCATCTCGGTGCCAGGTGAGGCAGCCTGGGATCCTGCCAGCATCTTTCAGAAAGAAGAGATACAGTGGAAGGGTAGGGCTGGGCGCCAGGACTCCTGGGTTCTCTCCCCGGTTCTGGGAGGGGAGTGGGGTCTGATGGGTTAGAGCTGGGGGGGCTGGGAGTTCCACCTCACTGCCATTTCCTGCTTCACCCTGCCTCAGTTTACCCTTGCGTAAAAGGCAGACAGCCATTCCTAGGTCCCAGAAGGAGATGCGCCCCCTCACAGCGTGGCCAGTCCCCCTCGCTCAAGTCCCCCAGTGCTTGGGGGGGGGGGGACACCCCGGCATGAGTCGCTCAGTATTAATGTCCCTTGGGGCAGCCGTGTGGAACCCCCAGTTTTTATCACTCCCCTTGTGGCCTTTTCTATTTATTATCCATCATGGATTTTGACACTAAGTCACGTGTGTCCTGTCATCTGTGGGGCTGCAGGACTCCTGGGTTCTCTCCCCAGCTGTGGGAGGAGAATGGGGATCTGGTGGTTAGAGGAGGGGGGGCTGGGAGCCAGGACTCCTGGGTTCTCTCCCAGCTCTGGCTCGAGGACCCAGGGAAATACATTTTGTGTGACCCTCACTAGAAATTCAGGGGGTGGGAGAGTTTCAGGTTGCGGAGCAGGAAATCGAGGCAGGGGAAAGGGGGGGTTCCAGTTCTGTTTGGGGGGGCTACCAGCCCCTAACCATGCTTCCCCCCCAATGCAGAGCAGAAGGCACATCACCAGGAGGTCCCCAACCCCCCCGTGGCTTTGCCAATCTTTCCCTCCCGCTCCACACACCACCCCATGCAGCAGGCTTGGAAAAACCCTCTCTCTGCCCCCCGGACACCTGGTTTCTCTAGCAGGGGCAACCCATCGCCCCTGCTGGGAGGCGGAAGTACGGCAGCTCGCTGGGGAGAGGAGAGCAGAAGTGGCAGGGAGCGGAGAACCAGCCCTGTCAGCCGGGGAGAGCACCCCCTGCAGGCCGGGCACACACTGCGGTCGGTCCAGCTACATCTCTGCAGGTTTATTACAAAGGGGGGCGGGGGTGTCAGTCCTGTTGCTTGGCGCGGGAGGCCTCGGCATTGGCCCGCAGCACGGCGCCCGGGCTGGGGTACGGGCGCTGCTGGAACAGGGGCCCGGCCGCGGTCGTGTCGGCCCCCGTCTTCGCCTCATTGCGCTTCGGCAGCCCCGTCGACCACGTGCCCCTGCGGGGGGGTGCGCAGGTCAGTAAAACAGCCTCCAGGTAGGCCCCGCCCACTGCAATAGACTCCTCCCCTTAGTCCCCCTCTCAGCTCCTCCCCCACAGCCCACCCCACCATAATAGGCCCCTCCCCCAAACTCCTTCCCCTCTGTAAGCCCCTCCCTTGGCCCCTCCCCCACCTGCTACGCCCTCTCAAACACCCCCCCAAGCCACACTGTGGGACTACAGCCCCCCTCCCACCATACCCCCCCAGGGGGAAGGGGCAGCAAGATCTCACCGTGGGGCGTCCGAGTAGGCGCTGGGGTCCATGGGGTCTAGCTCCTCGTCCTTGCGGCTGCCTGGGGAGGGAAAGGCAGGGGGAGGGAGAGATCCTGCTAAGTTGAGTGCTCCCCCAAAGCCCCGCCCCCCAAGTCCAGATACAACCCCATCCCCCCAGGAACTAATTCACTCTGCTCCCCACCCTGGGCTCAGCCCCACCCTCTCCAGGATGTCATAGCACCCCCATCCTTCATCCTCCTTTCTCCCTGTCCCCCCCATGCTGGCAGGGATCCAGCTGCATCCCTCACCCCCCCCCCCCACACGCACGCACTTTTCTTGGTTTTGGGATATGGCGCCAGCTCCTCCCGGCGATGGTAACGCCGCTCCTTCACCTCCTCGCGCTCGGGCTTCTCATAGGGGCGCTCGGGCTTCTCGTAGGGGCGCTCGGGCTTCTCGTCAGCCTCTGGGGGAGACACACACACTGCTCCTGACAGAACCCCGGCGTTCGGGCCCCTCCGCCCTGCCCCAGTCTAAGCCCCTGGACCCCATGCCCTGCCCAGAGCTGGGGACAGAAGCCCAGGAGTTCTGAATCCCAGCTGCCTCCCCCCACTAACCCCACTCCCCTCCCATTACCTAGGCTGTTTTTCAACTTCTTAGCTGCTTTGGTGATGATGGAGCTGGGGTCGTTGGGAGAGAGCCAGGAGACCAGGTCGTTCTCCATGTTCCAGTAATAGGGAAGACCGCTGGAGGGCAGGGGGAGACAGAGTAGATTCACCTGCTGTTATAGCATGCACGCTGAGATGCAGCCACCTCTGGGGGAGGACAGCTGGGGAACAGCCACACATAACACCGCCCAGGGATGATCAACCTTACCAGATGGGGTCGAACACTTTATACCAGTTGGGTGGCAAGTTCTCGATTCTGGTGGCTTCATAATCCACGTGGTCGTCATCATAATCCTCCGCGATGACCTCCTCCTCGGGCTCTAAGGACAGTGTGGGTCAGAGAACCCCCTCCGCGGAACCCTACCCCATGGTGCCCCTTAGTGCCAGGCCCTGCCTGCCAGGGAGAGCTCCCCCAGCTCCAGTGCCCAGCCCCACAGCACCCCCCTCAGCCCCACTCCCTGCCCCACGGAGCCCCTTAGCGCCGGGCCCTGCCTGCCAGGGAGAGCTGCCCCAGCGCCTGGCCCCATGGCACCCCCCCCCAGCCCCACTCCCTGCCCCACGGAGCCCCTTAGCGCCGGGCCCTGCTTGCCAGGGAGAGCTCCCCCAGCTCCAGTGCCCAGCCCCACAGCACCCCCCTCAGCCCCACTCCCTGCCCCACGGAGCCCCTTAGCACTGGGCCCTGCCTGCCAGGGAGAGCTCCCCCAGCCCAGCGTCCAGCCCCACGGCGCCCCCCCCCAGCCCCGCTCCCTGCCCCACGGAGCCCCTTAGCGCCGGGCCCTGCCTGCCAGGGAGAGCTGCCCCGGCCCCAGCGCCCGGCCCCACGGCGCCCCCCAGCGCGCGGGTGTCTCGCACGCACCGGGCTCCACGTGCTTGAGGAGGCCTCTCTTGGCCAGGCGGGACTGGAGCGCCACCGGCAGCGGCATCTGGAGCGGCCCAACCTGGGGTGAGGAGAAGCGTCAGTGGGGGGGATCCGGGGCTCGCCCCCCCCGGCCTGTCCCCCCCCCGCACCCCCGGGGAGACCTGCCCCCCCCGGGCTCCTCCCCCCTCCCCCGGGGAGACCTGCCCCTCCCCGGCTCCCGCCACGGCCCCTCCCCCACCCGCCTTCTCACAGCCCGGGGGGACCCCCCCCGGCCCCTCCCCCACCAGTCTCCGTCCGGTCCCTCCGCTCCCTAGGCTGCCCCTAGACCCTCCAGCCACACACGTGACACACTCGGGCCAATCAGCGGCCTCCTCTTCCCCTCTCGCTCACCTGAACTTGCTCCCACCGCCCCGCCCATGTGACAGGCTCCGGCCAATGGGAGGGAGAGAGGCGGTGTCGTCATGCTTCTCCTTTTCCGGCTGGCCAATCGGAGGGATAGAGCAGAGGGTCCAGCCTCCGAAGAAAACCAATCAGAGTGAAGACGTGATTATCACGTGATACCCAGAAGCTGGTGACAAGGAGCAGCGCAAGTCACGTGATCTCAGAAGATCCAATAGAGAGGCGGAATCCCCTCGTCACGTGCTCACAGGGCCGGAAAAGTGGGTTCTCCTCCGCCACGTGACTCCAACTGACCAATCAGAGCTGAGACCCCTCCCGGCGCCTCTTTGTGACGTAAGGGGGGGACAAACACACGTGATCCCAGCTGCCCAATAAGAGGCCGCGGGGGACTCTCACCCGTTACGTTCGGGGCGGGACAAGGGGGTGGAGCGGTGCACCGCACCCACGTGACCGCGCGGTCGCGGCTTGGAGTCATGGAGGAATATGCCCGGGAGCCCTGGTGAGCGGCCGGGACCGGGGTCAGCCTCCCCCCGCGCGGGGCACTTGGTACCGCCCGGCGGGCGAGCCCACTGGGAGGGGAATTGGTCTCTTCCCCGTGGTAGGGGCCTGAGGGCCGCTACATTAGGAGGGGGAGGGAGAGCTGACCGGCCGGTCCAGAGCGGAGCCTCCCCCCGCATGTTTGGTCCCTTGGTAGCTCCCAGCCTACTGGGTGGTCTCAGGGTGGGCGAGTCCATGGGGGGAGCAGTGGAGGGGGAGGGACCCCTCTCCGCAATGGACTTGCCTATCGCCCCATAGACACCCCTATTCGTGGTCACTTGGTATGTCCCTGCCCTTTGGTGTCTATGGGCGGGCGAGTTCATTGGGGGGAGAAATGGGGAGGGCGGAAGAAAAGGGCCTGCCCCCGACCTCTCATCGGCTCCATGGGCTGGGAGATACCAAGTCACCATAGCAGCGCGGGTTGGGAAATACCAAGAGCACAAGCATGGAAGGGGTGTTTGTACCCCGTGGTGTTGCCCGGGCGGGGCAGGGGGCATTATTATTGTAGGGCCCCTTGCCGTCCGTGGGGAATTGTTGCTGTAGGGTCTCTTCTCGCGGGTGGCGTGGCGGGGGAGGGGAGGGGGTGCGTGAGGCGAGGTTGGCGCTGGCCGGAGGGGGGTTGTCATCGTAGGGTCTCTTCCCTCCGGCTTGCTGCTGGTCCGTGGGCGGAGGAATTATTTACCGTAGGGTCGGCCGTCCCGAGGGGAGGGGGGCTGTCCTGGGGTCACTCTCGTGGGGTTGGCAGGGATCTGTAGGGTTCCCACCCCCAGGCTGCTTGTAGGGTTTCTCCCAGGTTTGTTTGTCAGGTCTCCCCGCCTGGCTAACCAGCTCCCTTCTCTTCCGGCAGCCCATGGCGCATCGTGGACGACTGCGGCGGTGCCTTCACCATGGGGATGATCGGTGGGGGGGTCTTCCAGGCCGTCAAGGGCTTCCGGAACGCCCCCGTGGTGAGTCCCACCCTCCGTCATCAGCGGGACCCAGGCTCTGGATTCTGTTGATGTGATTCCCTTCTTTCTGATGGCTCTGGGCCCTCCTGGCTGGGGCGGGCCACACGCCTGAGGGGTGGCTCCCTGATCGCTATTGGGGGAGGGGAGAATTGGGGGGCCATGCAGCATCTCACCCCAACTCTTCCTCTGTTGCTTCCCCTCCTAGGGCGTCCGACACCGATTCAAAGGGAGCGTTAGTGCCATCCGCATCAGAGCGCCGCAGATTGGAGGTGAGGGGGGATGTTGTGTGGGGGAGGCGGGCGGCGTGGGGAGCCTGGGCCAGGAGGATCCCAGCAGCCGGGGAGGGGGCCGAGGTGTATCTAATCGCCACTCCCTCCTTTCCCCAGGTAGCTTTGCTGTCTGGGGGGGCCTTTTCTCCACCATCGACTGCGGCCTGGTGAAGATGAGGGGGAAGGAAGATCCCTGGAACTCAATCACCAGTGGGGCCCTCACAGGGGCCGTACTCGCCTCCCGCAGTGAGTGTCCTGTGCAGCACCCCTGCTGGTGTCCTGTCCGATATCCTCCTCCACCCCCTCCCCCCCCCCCTCCGCTGCTTGGCCCTGACTGCCAGGGGAGAGCGGCCCCCTGCCAGGCGCCCCTAACTCTTTTTAATACATCTCTTCTTCTTCTTCCCAGGTGGCCCGTTGGCCATGGTCGGCTCAGCCATGATGGGAGGGATTTTACTGGCCTTGATAGAAGGAGTCGGGATCTTACTCACCAGATATACGGCACAGCAATTCCAGAACTGTAAGGATTGGCTGGGGCTGGGCTAGCAGGGGCTGTGGGTCGGGAGTGAGGCGCACCGGCAGAGCTGGGGCGAGCCCAGGGCTGGGCTGGCAGGGGGCTGCGGGTTGGGAGTGAGGAGCGCTGGGGGAGGGCTGGGCTAGCAGGGACTGCAGATCACAATGAAGGAGCTCCAGCCTTGGCGGCTGTATTTCAGCACTGGTCAGGCTGTCTCTGTGTGGGGCTGTTCCCAAGCTGCCCCACCCAGAGGTGGCTGCATCTCTGCCTTCTCACTAATAGTTTTGTTCTCCCCCCACCAGCTAACCCTTTCGGTGAAGACCCCAGTCAGTTGCCCCTGAAGGACAGCCCAGCGCCTCCAGGATACCCGGGCTACGGACAATATCAATGAAGCTCTTTGTACTTGGGGGTCCCCTCTATTTTTTGGGGGGGGTGGCAGCTGCAGCTAATTCACCCCTCCCCCTTGCCGGTGCTCAGGATGTGATTCCAGCAACTTGTCCCTCCAGTTTTTGGATTCCTCCCCCAGGAGGCAATGCTGAATGGGCTTGTGGAGGGGAGAGGGGTTTGCTGGGAGCCTCTCTAAATTTGCATATTTGGAGGGGAGCTTGGCATGGGGGCTGGGGATTATGGGGCAGGGGATTGTCTATATTTCCTTGCTACTACAGTATACATTAGGGGGTTGGCATCTGCTCTCAGTGGGGAGCCTCCTTTTTGGAGCTCCCCCGCCCCCCCGTTCTATTTGGAAGTGCTCCTATTTCCAGCTTAAAAATAGAGTTCAATACATGCCTGAAAGGGCACGAGATGGCTGTATCACCCTGTTTAGCTGGGGTGAAACTTAGGGGGGCTGCAGGGTTATAGATGATGGGGTGCTCCCAGCCCTGCACTGGGGGTGCCTATCTTACGGCAGCCCCCCGAACCTTGTAGTGACACGGAGCCTCAGTGTTAGAGGTTTCCCGGCATCCCTGCTCCTGAGATGGGGGGGCTGGGGAGAGGCATCTCTTGGAATGAAGCCACGTGGGTCTCTTGAAATAAATATGACATAAAACAGTACACCCTTGGGCTGTCTTGCCTCTCCCCCCCCCCCCCCCAAGGGGTGTGATCTCCATTTTCATAACCAGTGAATTCTGATGTCCCCCCAATCCAGCTGTGAAACACCACCTTGGTGTGTATCCCCAACCTGTCCCAATTAAGGTTCTGTCCCCCTGCTGTCAGGGCGTGCTGTGCCGCCCCCCCCCCCCACAATGCCCAGTTCTGAGCCCACTTTCACCTCTTTTAGAGTGTTTGTATTTAAAGATGTTTTTAAAGGTGTCAGTTTTTTTTTTTCCAGGTGCAAAATAGAGAAAGTGATTTGCTGGTGTGTCAGAGTGTTTAATGATCTGCCTGCCAGTGGGGGGTGCTGTGATGCAGGGATGGGAATGGAGTTTGGTGGGTGGAGCAGTGGGGGCTGGGAGCCAGGACTCCTGGGTTCTCTCCTGGTTCTGGGAGGGGAGTGGGGTCTAGTGATTGTAGTGCAGCGGTGGGGGACCCTGTTTGTCTTCCATCAGCTTTGGTTCTCTGGTTAAATGAATAGAGAATCCCCCTCTTGGAGAGCAGTATAGGGGAGCTGAACCAGATGGCTGATCATTCCATCCAGCACTGAGGAGAGTATGAGATTGGACCTCAGCTCTTCCACCAAGAGGGCAGCATGGCCAGAGCAGGAGACCCTCCCCCCGGCTGTCACGGACCTATTCAGGCAGTTCCTGCTTTTAAGTGTTTGTATTCTGATCAGACAAAATGCCCCCTTGCAGAGAGAGGGAAACCGAGGCATGGAAAGAGGTGTGTCTGGCACAGAAGCAAGGGCTGAATCGCAGCAGCCTGACTTGTCATGCCGGGGGTTAACCTCTGCTCCTGCCTTGTACTGTCAGCACCCAACTACACTCACTCCCTTTCACTCTCATGGTCCCCCCGCAAATTCATCTCCACCCGTGCCTGGGCTTAAGGAGCTTGAGATGCCTTTCTTGGGGCATCTCCTGCTTCCTGCTGAGCCCCCAGGGCTGATCCATTTCAAAATCCCCTGAGCAGTCCTAAGCAGCTGTGGGCCGCAGCCTATGGGTTGGGGAGGGCACTGGAGGGTCACAGACAGAGACACCCCAAACAGCAGCAACTGTGTTTCAGCACCTCTGTCCCCACTCTTCTCAGAGATGGGCTCGGAACCCAGGAGTCCGGGCTCCCAGCCCCACCTGCTCTAACCCACTAGACCCTACTCCCCTCCCAGAACTGGGGAAAGAACCCAGGGGTCCGGGCTCCCAGCCCCCACTGCTCTAACCACTAGCTCCTGTCAAGGCAGGCATGGATTTTTTGGGGCAGAAGAGCCCCCCACTCCGTGCCCCCTGAGGTGGGGAATGGGCCCCCCCAGAAGGGCTGATCTCCCAGACAGACGCATGGCACGGGAGGGGGGCGGTGGCAAGGAGTCTGCACACCGAAAGCCTGGGCGTGGGGTGCAGTGGAGGAGACCGGGACCCTTTGGGGCAGGGAGTTAGGGAAGGGGGGGAACCCACCAGGGGGCACCAAACGGGGTGGCGGATTTGGGCATTTTAAAGCCGGGGTGGGGGCTGGCAGCCAGGACTCCTGGGTTCTGCGCATGGGGGCTCCAGGGGCTGGGGAGCGCCCCTGTTAGGGGGCTGCTGGGGGCAGAGCCAGGCACTAGATGGACGGGGGGGATGGGTCAGAGAATCCCAACCCCCTAGCGCCGGGGAGGGAACCCAGGAGTCCGGGCTCCCAGCCCCTTGTCATGTGACTGGGCCCATGCCGGCTTCGGGCAGTTCCGGGTGCGTTGCTAGGCAACTGGGCCCCGGTTGCCAGGGCGCCCGCCAGGTACTGGGGCTGTGGGGGGAGAGCGCGGCGCGGTGCATTGTGGGAAGGGGCGCTCCCCCTCTACTGGGGTGCCTCAGGAATTGGGGGTAGCTAGGGAGGGAGCAGTGCATTGTGGGATGGGGCGGTCCTATAGGGCAAGAAAGCCGTGCATTATGACATAGGGTGCCCCCCCAGTATCCCACAATGCACTGCGGTGCCCCAGATATGGGGGCCACAACTTGAGAGGGAGCAGTGCATTATGGGAAGGGAAAGGGACCCCCCCCAGTATCCCACAATGCACTGCAGGTGCCCCAGAAATTGGGGAGGGGGTTGCCTGGAGCAGTGCATTGTGGGAAGGGAAAGGGGGTCCCCCCCACAGATATGGGGTGAGGAAGCAGTGGGTTATGAAATAGGACACCCCCTGATATCCCACAATGCACTGTGGGTGCCTTAGTAATGGGGGTATGGCCTGAGACAGGCAGCAGTGCATTGTGGGATGAGGCTCCCCCAATAACCCATAGTGCACTGCGGGTGCCCCAGCATTGGGGTTCCCTCAGTATATGGGGTGAGGAGCAGGCCATTATGGGACAGGGCAAATTCCCCGCCCCCCCACATACCCTTGGTATGCCACAATGACGAGTGCCCCTTTCGGGGGTGGGGGGGCCCCTAATAGGGTGTAAATTCCTCTCCCCCACAGGTCCCAGTGCAAACCAGTCAGCCCAGCATGGATCAGTACAGCATCCTGGGCAGGATCGGGGAAGGAGCCCACGGCATCGTCTTCAAAGCCAAGAACATAGAGGTGAGAATGTCCCCCCTCAATCTGATCCGCACAGCCAGGGCTGGGGGCCAGGCTGCCAGGGTTCTCTCCTCAGCTCTGGGAGGGGGAGTGGGGTCTAGTGTTTGGGGGCAAGGGAAGCAGGAGCTAGGACACCAGGGTTCCCTCCCTGGCTCTGGGGGGGAGCGGGAGCCGGGACTCCTGGGTTCTCTCCCCGGCTCTGGGAGTGGGGAGTGGGATCTAGTGGTTGGGGCAGGGGGGATGGCGGGAGCTAGGACTCTTGGGTTCTGTTCTCACTGCTTCCCTGCTCCACAGTCGGGGGAGACTGTGGCGCTGAAGAAGGTTGCTCTGCGGAGACTGGAGGACGGGATCCCGAACCAGGCGCTGCGGGAGATCAAAGCACTACAGGAGATTGAGGAGAATCAGCATGTGAGTGGGGGGCAGGGAGCCAGGACTCCTGGGGTTCTCTCCTTGGCTCTGGGAGGGGACTGGGGTTTAGTGGGGTCTGGGCTAGGTGACCTCTTGGGGTCCCTTCCAGCCCTACAGCACTGGTGTTCTGTGATGGCAAAGCCACTGTGTTGGGGGTCAGAAATAGAAACCCCAGGGTCTGTTTCTCCGCATCCCCTTCCACTACCCGGCCTGCAGCTACCCTATTCTCCTGTCTCTGGGTTGCTGCCTTCATTCATTCTTTCTTGTTCCCCTGTTTCTTTTTTCCTTTCTCTGTATTCTTTCTTTCGTTTTCTCTGCTGCTTTTTTTGGTCTTTCTCTCTTTTCGTTCATTCGCTTCTAGAGCTGGGCAAAACAAAATCAACAAAGAGTGAAACTGCCCCAAAATGCAGTTTTCAAGGCACCAAAACTGTTTGAAAATTCAAGTTTCCATCAACCCCCCGAAAAAACACTGTGGGTTGGGGGGAGAGAACCATCAAAAGGTTTTATTGTGACCCAAATGAAATTTTGTCAGGTTTGTTTGTTTGTTTTGTTTGTTTCCGCGAGAAAAACTGCAAAAATTCAGTTAGAAACTAACCAAGTTTTCCCCCAAGATCGATCAATCTATAGATCTATCTATCTTTTCTCTGTATTATATTCCCTTTCTTTCTTTTTCATCCTCTGTTTGTTTTTTCATTCATTCCTTTCTCTGGATCTCTTTTTCTTTCTCTTTTCTTGTTTCACTCTTTTCTCTATATTACATTCCCTTTCTCAGTCTTTGTTTTTCATCCCTCATTTTTTTTTCTCTTTGGTTCATTCTTTTCTCTGCATTTTCTTTCTATTTTTCTTTCTTTTCTTTCTTTCTTTCTTGTTGCTGAGAGATAGTTGGTAATTTAACATGCCAAGAAAGCAGAAGAAGTGAGGTATGGATGGGTGTCCACCTGTCTATCTGGACTGAACTGGTTAGGGGCAGCAGACACTGGGATGGGTGGGCCCATGGCTTGGACCAAAGGCGGGATACTGGGGTCGATGTGCTCATGGCTGAGACCTGGCATGGCCGGGACATCAGGCTGGCTGGGCTCACAGCTCTGCCCGTCTTCCCCGTCACAGGTGGTGAAGCTGAAGGCCATGTTCCCCCATGGCGCAGGCTTCGTGCTGGTGTTCGAGTACATGCTGTCGGACCTGGCCGAGGTGATCCGCAATGCCCAGCAGCCCCTCACGCAGGCCCAGGTGAAAGGCTACATGCTCATGCTGCTGCAGGGGGTGGCCTTCTGCCACGCCAATAACATCATGCACCGGGTGAGTCCAACCCCTCACCCCCCAGCTCCCCCTGGTCTAACCACCAGGCCCCACTCCCATCCCCGAGCCAGGGAGAGAACCCAGGAGCCCTGGCTTCCAGCCCCCCCTGCTCTAACTCATAGCCCCCACTCCCCTCCCAGAGCCGGGAAGAGAACCCAGGAATCCTGGCTCCCAGCCCCCCACTGCTCTAACCACTAGACACCACTCCCCTCCCCGAGCAGGGGAGGGAACCCAGGAGTCCTGACTCCCATCCCCCCTCCTGTAACCCACTCATTGTTCCCAGCAGGATCTGAAACCAGCCAATTTACTCATCAGCTCTGCGGGGCAGCTGAAGATTGCAGATTTTGGCCTCGCCAGGGTGTTCTCCAGTGACGCAGGCCGGCTCTACAGCCACCAGGTGGCCACCAGGTGAGTGGGAGTGTCCGGGCTGGGAGCCAGGACTCCTGGGTTCTCTCCCTGGCTCTGGGAGAGGAGCGGGGTCTAGTGGGTTAGAGCGGGAGAGGCTAGTGGCTGGTATGGAGGTGTGTAACAGTCTCTCCGTCTCCCCATTAGGTGGTACCGCGCCCCGGAGCTCCTGTATGGCGCCCGGAAGTATGACGAAGGGGTGGATTTGTGGTGAGCTCCCCGGCCCCTCATTTATTAGAAGCCCCCTACTCCAGTCTCCCCTCCATGCTTGAGCCCCCCTATGGCTGGACACCCCTCTTTAGTGTGAATCCCCACCCCCCGCTGATGTGGGGGTCAGGAACACAGAGATCTCTGCTGGAGTTGGATTCAATTGCGTACTTAATTGAGGGACATGGCCAAGGGGCCCTCCCTCCTTAATCCAGCCGTAGCCATGCCCTGTTCACCCTGCCCCCTGGCCACTCTCCCCCCACATAATCACACCGCCCAACCCTCTTTAAAGGGAGCCAGACCACAGAGCGGGGCCCTAGAGGGGGTCTCAGCCCCCACACAGCCCTCTGTGTATGGGGGGGGTCTCCTTCCCACACCCCCCAGTGGAGACGTGACAGGGCGGTTCGCACTTCTGCGAGCAACCGGCTCAGGCTCTCTGCAGACTCAGGCAGTGCCCCTGTATCCGTTACACTCAGGCAGTTCGCACTTCTGCGAGCAGTCGGCTCTTCGGGCGGGTGTCGCGTTTTGACACTTCTCTCCCCAGACAGGAGTCCCAGGAACTCCTGTTGTTTTTTTTTATCCTGAAGGCCCAGAGTCTCTCATGTGGGGTGCAGGGGCCATGTCTGAGCCCTAAATGATCTCCCCCACCCACTCTGCGGCACAGCGGTAACTGGGGATGGTGAGGGTTGCCCTGCAGACCCTGGGGACCCTGGGGGACAGGGTTCAGTCAACCCTGGGGTTCCATACCCCCCCCCAACCCCTGGCGTGCTCCCCCTTTTCTGTGTCTGCTCCAGGGCTGTGGGCTGCATTTTTGCCGAACTGCTGAACAATTCGCCCCTCTTCCCCGGGGAGAACGACATTGAACAGCTCTGCTGCGTGCTCCGGGTGCTGGGCACCCCCAGCCAGCGCGTCTGGCCGGTGAGTGGCGGGGGGGGTCTCCCCCCGGCTCTGGGGGCTGGTGGTTAGAGCAGTGGGGGCTGGGACTCCAGGACTCCTGGGTTTTCTAACCACCCGTCTCCCATGGCAGGAGGTCACGGAGCTGCCTGACTACAACAAGATCTCGTTCAAAGACAACCCGCCCATCCCGCTGGAGGAGGTGCTGCCCGACGCCCCCCCACAGGCCCTGCAGCTCCTCAAGCGCTTCCTGGTCTACCCTTCCCGGGAGCGCGTGAGGGCAGCCCAGGTAAGGGAGCCCACTCCTCTCCCAGAGCCTGGAGAGAACCCAGGAGTCCTGGCTCCCAGCCCTTTTTGTCCCTTGCTCCAACCCACTGCACCCCACTCCCCTCCATCCCTAATCTCCCCTGGCATTCAGAGCTGGGTGCTAGGGGGTGCCGAGGGGTGGGAGCCGGGCAGGGGGCTCAGCAGGGGGCGCTCTGCTAGAGTTGGGGAGTGCAATACCTCAAGCTGCCACCAGAGGGCGACCCAGACTCTGCCATTAGTCAGCTGTGCCGCTGGGGCAGGGGTGTTACCAGGTTAACCCTTTCTTCCCCCCTCCCCCCCCCAGGCATTGCTGCATCCCTATTTCTTCACCCCCCCGCTGCCCGCCCACCACTCGGAGCTCCCCGTTCCCCAGCGCGGGGGCAGGAAGGCCCGGCAGGGACCCCCGCACCAGCGCGACTTCCACGTCGAGCGGCCCGTGGAGGAATCTGTGGTGGACCCCGAATGGGTGGCCCCTTATGTGATGCGAGGGTGAAGATGGGACATGGGGCCTGTCCCCTCTAGGGGGCGCTGGCTCTGAATCAGCCCTGTGGAGGGTGAAGATTGGCACCAGATCCCTATATAGTCCCTGTAATAGGGACCTGCAGTCTGTCTGTCTGTCCCCCCAGCATCTCCCCCTCTGGTTCCTGGTGCTCTCTGGACTCTGTGGTGACACTGAGTTTTGTAATTAAATGGCTTTTGTTTACTGTGAACTGACTCCTGGCCCCTTTCCTGGAAATGCCTTGCCCCCTGGTCTGGTTCTGTGTATGGAGCCAGGACTCCTAGGTTCTCTCCCCAGCTCTGAGAGGGGAAGGGGGGCTAGTGAGTTAAAGCAGGGGGGCTGGGAGCCAGGACTCCTGGGTTCTCTCCCTGGCTCTGGGAGGGGAGTGGGGTCCGGTAGTTAGAGCAGAGGGGCTGGGAGCCAGGACTCCTGGGTTCTCTCCTGAGCTCTGGGATGGGAGGGGGGCTAGTGGTTAGAGGGGGAGCTGGAAGTCAGGACAACTGGGTTCAGTCTCCGGCTCTGCCTTGCTCCCCCGTTCTCCCGGCAGTGACAGCCGGGTGACAGCAGTCCAGCCTGAGCCGGGAGATAGCGTTATCTCTGTCGCCATGTGCCCGCCTCTGGGCTGTGCTAGCACTGCTGGGGGGTGGAGGGAACAGGGTTGGCTGGCCACGGAGCCCTCACTTTCCTCCCCTGCTCTGGCCTTGTCTCCCTCCGTTCCTGCTCTCTAGGCCTGTCCTGCTCTCGCGCGCTTTCGTTCTTCCCATCTCTTTCACTTCTTCGTTCCTCTCGCACGTGTCTCACACTCTTTCCCTCCAGCCTCCCTTCCTTCGGTCACTGTCAGCCCCTGTCTTTCACTGTCTCGCTCTCCGCCTGTCACCCTCGTCCTCTTTCATTAGCACCTTCCCCTGCCCGTCTGTCGTGCTTTCCGTGATCTCCTCTTTCACTCCATCGTTCATCTGGGTGATGGCCCATTGCGCCGGGAGCTGTACAGTGTCTATTAGGTGTATTACGGTACCTCCTAGGTGCCCCAACCACAGCCCAGGACCCCACTGTGCCAGGCGCCGTACAAACCCACAACGAAAAGACAGTCCCTGCCCCCCGCAGAGCTTCCCGCCGGAGACAAGGGACCCAGGGCGGGTCCAAACAGGGACTGCAAGGAAACGACAAGTCCCTGTTGCAGCCAGCTCCGTGCCCCGGCAGCCTCCCCCTTTCCAAGGTTTTCCCTGAGGTGTCTTGGCAGAGGGGGCGGAGAACGGGGTGGATGTCAGCGGGGCCGTGCACCCGAGCCCGAAGATGCTCGCTGGGGAGTGACGCGGGCGGCGGAGGCTGGGGTCGGGGGCCCGGCGAGGGCAGGGGCAGGAGTGGAGCTCCGGGTAGCGACGGTGCTAGATCAGCTGCCAGAGACCTTATACAGTCCTAGATTCCTCGCTCCGAAGAGTCGCTGCTTCGCAGGACAGAGCCCCCACCCTTCGCACGGCCGGCGTTCTTGTTCCTACGTGGACACGTTCACGTTTAGCCGTATACGAAACCACACATTGTTAGCTTATGCCCGGATTCCCAGGCACTCCTGGTGGCTCGGTGGCTCTGACCTGCCCCCCTGCAGAATTTACCCACCATTTTTTGAGCCATCTGCAAACTTTATCAGGGATGATTTTATATTTTCTTCTAGGGCATTATCAACATGCCTGGCCGAGAACTGATTCCAGGGGACCCCACTGGAAACAGACCCACTCGAGGATCATTCCCCGTTTACAGCTACATTCTGAGATCTATCAGTTAGCTGGTTTTTACGCCATTTAATGTGGGTTGTGTTAATGTTACATTGTGTGAATTTTTAATCCGTGTTATGCGCGACCAGGTCAAACGCCTCGGCAAAGTCTGCCTGTTACATGAGCACTGTCACCTTTAGCAACCAAACGTGTAATCTCGTTAAAAATAGATATCAAGTTAGTTTGACCGGATCTATTTTCCCATAAACCCCTGTTGATTGACATTAATTACATCACTCTCTTTTAATTCTTCATTGATTGAGTCCTGTATCCGCCTCTCTGTTCTTTTGCCCAGGATGGATGTCAGGCTGACAGGCCTATAATTACCCAGATCATCCCATTCACCCTCTTTTAAAAAATTGGCACATTGATTTATTATAGTCTTCTGGACCTTCCCCAGTGCTCCAAAGCAACAGTAACAGTACACCCAGCTCCTCAGCCAGCTCTTGTAAAACTCTTGGATTGAAGTTCTCTGGGCCACATGATTTAAAAATGTTTGATTTTGAGTAGTGTCTGTGTAACATTCTCCAGAGACACTAGTGGAATGGAAAGAGTGTTGTCATCACTCGTCCGATGAGCCTGCAATGTCTGTTTTTCTTACTCAGAACAGAAATATTTATTGACCACGTCTGCCTGTTCTGTGCTAGTATTGGTAAGTTTACCATTTCCATCAAGGAATGGACTGTTCTCAGGGTCCTTTTTGTTCCTCATGTGGTTAAAAAAAACTCCTTCTCATTGTCCAAATGGCTTATGTCTGATGTGCCAGAGAAGGGGGTGTCAGTGGAGGGCTGCAAGGGTTCGAAAACGCGTTAGATAAGTTCATGGCTGATCGGTCCATCAGTGGCTATTAGCCAGGATGGCTAGGGCTGCCTCCCCATGGTCTGGGTGTCCCTAAACCTCTGATTGCCAGTAGCTGGCACTGGGTGACGGGGTGGATCACGGTTCATTCCCTCTGAAGCACCTGGCGTTGGCCGCTGTCAGCAGCGATTGGACTGACCCGGCGTGGCCGTTCTTCTCTTCTTAGGGGCAATGTGGTCAGAGAAATGGGCTTGGAGGAGGATTTCGGGCCCCCCGCCCATTCCAGGCAGGGATGAGCCGGGCAAGATCGCACGGACGATGCAGTGGGGCGAGGATAGAGAGGAAAAGCTGGATCTTGAGGACGTCGGGCGGCATCCTCAAAACTTCCACGGAGTCCACACGTGAGAGGAAGGCCCGCGTCGACCGTGACAGGCAAGCTGGGGTGAGGAGCTGGTTAGATAGCCAGGAGATGGCCGGATTTTTGCTTGGTGAGGTCGATCTGGGAGTGGAGGCAGGAGTTAGACCCGGGTTTGCGAGGAGAAGGTGCAGATGGAGAAGAGAACAACCGAGCCCCAGGGAGGCGGGAGGAGAGCCAAGAATGGATGGAGTCAGGGAAGCCGAGGTGCCCAGAAAAAGAGCGAGGTGGAGGGTGGATACTCCTCCTTTTGTGTGATCTTTCAGTCATTGTCGATTCTTTTTGTGTCGTCCTTCAGTGCACCCTTTGCTCCCTCTAGCAGAATCTTTCTTTCTTTCTCTCTCACTCTTCCTATCTTAGACCCTTGCAGAGCTCGGTAAGCTGCAGAATTTTTTCCCTATCAATAAGAAAATAAAACGACCTAGGAAAGACCAGGCAAAAACCTTGTTTAAGTTTTAAAAAAGAAATGAGGACATGCCAGATAGCTTAAGGTTCCCGCAGTAAACTTTGATTTTGAGATCGGGGTCTTGTCATGCCAGGTGCTGCCCAGACCCCGCCCACAATCAGGGCCACCCGGGCGCTGCCCACACCCCGACCAATCGAAGGCTGGCTTGGTTCTGATGGATAAAATACCTTTGCAGGGAGAGACTCCTGGGCGCTAACGAGCTCGTTACTCTCTCAGCAAAAGACAGAATAAGAACCCACGGCTGGGGGTTAAAGCCAGACGCAGCCCAGCTGGAAATGCAGCCCTGACTTTTCCCAGCGTGGGTGATGAGCCCTTGGAACAAACCACCTGAGGACATGGTGGATTCCCAGACTCCCATGGGGTCAGGTCCGGGCCAGATCCCTTTACAGAAGGGGCTTTAGCCAAGTCAGTGGGCTCAGCGCAGGGGACCCTCGGTGAAATTCACCAGCCTGGGCTATATGGGAGGTCAGCCTTGGTGGTCTAAGGGGCTTTTCTAGCCAGTCCCATGGTTTGTGGCAAGTTCATTGCTCCCCCAGGGGCTCTGTGCCCCCCTCCATCCCCCCCAACCCCTCTTATTCACAGACTCCCTCTGTGTCCCCTAATTTCCTCCATGCCAGGGGCTCTGGGTGCCCCCCAGTCTCCCCAGAGCAGGGTCCCCCATTCTGCCCCCCCCATGCCAGGAACTCTCTGTGCCCCCCATTTTCACCACCCTTCTCTGAGGGGTCATTCATTCAAGGGGTCCCCCGGTTACGGTCCCTCGGGGAGCTGGCCTGAAGAAGGTGTCAGTTTCTCATCCCCCACCTGTGGGCTCTTTGATCTCCACCCAATGGCCGAGGTGCTAAAACGGTGGCCGTGCTAACCGGATGCCAGGCGGGGGCTCCCCATGTATCCCCTCCATTTTCTAATTTCCTCCCCCTCCCCAAATCCACAGACTCCAAATTTCCTGGGGACATTCCGGGCACCAACGGGCAGGAAAGGACTGGCCACGGTATCTGGCAATTGTTGCCTGATGCGTGGGTGGAGACACGCCGGGACGGTGAGCGTGAGAGCTTCGCCAGCTCGGCCAGGGACAAGATTAGACTCACCCGCGAGCTGAGCTCCGCCTCGGGGAAAGAGGATGAGTGGATGGAGACTCTCTGCTACTGGGTAGCAGTATAGGGAGCATGACACACAGCAGAGTTTTCAAAGAGGGCCCTGCTGTTTACGCCCAGAGCAGGGCCCATCCCCTGCAGCAGGGACGGACACACGCGCACACAGCAGGGCTTCTCCTCTCCAGCAGGGGGTGTCAGGGTCCCCCCCCAGCCTTGACCATTACAATCTTATTACAACAAGCCTTATGTTATGAACCTGCTGTGCTTAATGTAGGTCCTACTGTATTTACTAGCCCAATGACACTGATCTCTGCTTGATAGTGCTGAGGGAGCTGTCCCAGGGCTGGGCTAGCAGGGGCTGCGGGTTGGGCGTGAGGGGCACCGGCGGGGCTGTGGGGAGCCCAGGGCTGGGCTAGCAGGGGCTGCGGGTCGGGAGTGAGGGGCACCGGCAGGGCTGTGTTGGAGGGTGGGGAGGGCTGGGGCTGCGGGTCGGGAGTGAGGGGCACCGCGGCGCTGGGTTTGGGCTCATCTCTCTCTCTCTCTTGCTCAGCTCCTTCCCCTTTATCTGGCGCTGGGAGATAAGCGGGTGTTTTTCGGAGAATCGGTCGCTGGCTTCCCCTGAAGTCTGGGTGAGACTCACCCGCCCCCACCGCCAGCCTGTGCGCGGGGCCAGGGGTTCATCTGAGCCAGTCCTGACAGAGAATCTGCATCAGTTTCTGTCAGCCAGTGTCTCGGGGACACCCCCATCTACAGCCGCAGTGGGGGTCTAGTGGGTTAGAGCACGGGGGGCTGGGAGCAGAACTCCTGGGTTCTCTCCCTGAGTCTGGAAGGGGAGTGGGGTCTAGTGGTTAGAGCGGGGGGGGAGGGCGCTGGGTGCTAGGACTCCTGGGTTCTCTCCCCAGCTCTGGGAGGGGAGTGGGGTCTAGTGGGTTAGAGCATGGGGGCTGGGAGCCAGGACTCCTGGGTTCTCTCCCTGGCTCTGGGACACTAGCAGAGGCCAGGAAGACTCTGCGGCCCTCCCACCCCAGAAGCAGCGGGGGGCCCGGGGGCGTCTCCATCACCCACGTCTGTTATTCCCAAGCTGCCCCCCTGCCCTGCCCGCCCCAGCCCTGTGGCATGGGTTGTTCCAAGCCCCATCACCAAGAATCCGCCAACCGCCAGCTCCTGAGCCTGGCATCAGATAAGGGCTTATCGGGGACTTCCAGGCCTGCTGCCATAACCTCCCCAGGCCCCAAACTGGCTGAGCGGTTAGTGGGGCAGGGAATGGGGTCTGGGGCCTGTCTCCTCTGGGGGGCGCCGGCTCCCACCCGGCCCCAGGGCAGGGACTGGCTGTCTCAGGGGGGTGGGGAATGGGGCACAGGGCCTGTCCCCTCTAGGGGGCGCCGGCTCCCATCCGGTCCCGGGGCGGGGGCTGGCTGAGGGGGGCGGGAAACGGGGCCTGGGGCCTGTCCCCTCTAGGAGGTGCCAGCTGCGATCTGCCCCTGCATGTGAAATCTCTAGGGATGCTGAGTGATGATAGACCAGTTGCCACCTCCCCATGTATCCACCGCTGCCTCACCTCCCCCAGACGAGCGTGGGGGTACCGCACCAAGACCCCAAAACTCCCAGCCCCCCCCCCAGGGTTTACCTGCCTCCTCCCACTGAGCCAGGGAGAGAACCCAGGCATCCTGCCTCCCAGCCCCACCCCCCCACTAGACCCTAGTCTCCCCCGAGAGAACCCAGGAGTTCTGGCTCCCAGCCCCCCGCCCCCCAACCACTAGACCCATCTTCTTCTACACCAGAGAGAGTTTGGGGGGGCTAGTTTTCTCTCTCTCTCTCTCCGCCGTACATTAGGGGTAATTGAGTTCTCCAAGGTGGGGGGCAAGAGCCCCCCAGCTGTTCTCCCCCTCCCCTCTCTGTGCCCCACAAGAGCCCGTCCCGTCTCAGAAGGCGGGACCTCACCCGCCTGGGCTGCTGTGTCATTTTTAGCGTCTCTGCCCCCCCCCCACACTCCTTCTTTCCGTCTGTCTCTCGGAGCCACCAGCAAGTTGGGGCCAACCCGCGGCTGGGTAGATCTGGGGGAGCTCGCTGCGCTTCAAACCGCCCCCCTCGAAATTCGCCACTGGTCCACCTGGCACTGCATGGGGGCCTCCCCCCCCAAAATTTTTTTGCCCAGCTGTAGGTGAGTGTCAATCCGAGGCCAGCGGGGGACAGGCGGTGTCCGGTTTGGGGCAGTTGTGAAGAGAGACCAATGGACAGAACGAATCGGGACGGACGGGGTGGTGCACGGGCGGTGCAAACAGTGGGCTGGCACGGGGGTACCAGGGGGCAGCGGGCATGGAGGGCTGTCGCGGTGGTACCAGGGGGCAGCGGGCAGGGTGGCCTGGCACAGGGGTACCAGGGGGCAGTGGGCACGGTGGGCTGGGGAGGTCGTCGGTCGCTCAGGAGCCAAACCAGGAATGGGGCAAGGCTGGAAGGGGAGAGAAGGAACCGAGTAAAGGGCCAGAGTGGAGGGACCGGTGTCCCGTCCGCACAGCTGGGTTGTCCGTGGCCCAGCAATGGAGCACTGGGGATCGAGGGGCAGGGTGAGGGGATGGGGATGGAGAGGGAGTGGGTGTGCTTTGGGATGGACCGGGAGAGAGAGAGGGGTGCGTATTGGGGGGATGGATGGAGGGCAGGGTGTGGAGGGATGGGTGGATGGAGGGGTTTAGTGGGGAGGATGGGGTGGGGGGAAGGATGGGGAGGGGGGATTTGGGGGGATGGAGTAGATGGAGGGGTGTGAGTGGGATGGAGGGGTGGGGGGAAGGGGATGGATGGAGGGATGAGGACAATGGGTGGATGGAGGGGTGGGGGGCAGTGGATGGAGGGGTTTGGGGGGTGGGTGGAGGGGTGTGAGTGGGATGGAGGGGTTTGGGGAAGGGATGGGGGGATGGAGGGGTTGGGGGAGGGATGGTGTGTGGGTGGGAGGGGGGATAGGGTGGATGGAGGGGTTTGGGGGATGGGTGGAGGGGTGTGAGCGGGATGGAGGGGTGAGGGGAAGGGTGGGGGGCAGACAGAGGTGGGTGGGGGCGTGGGGCAGATGGATGGATGATGGGTGGGGGCAGATGGATTGCACGAGAAAAAGAGGTGAGAAGACTGGCAGGTCCCTTCCAAGTTAATGTCGGGGTTTCCCTCCCCGACTGATTTCCACCCCCCATTTGAGTTCCCGCTGGTCGTCCGGGGATCCGGGGGGTGGGAATTTCCATCTCCCATTGACCGGCAGAATGGTCAATTGTCTGGAGATGTTCAGTCCCGTGTGTGGGCGTCGGGGTCAGGGAGGGGGAGACCCCCCCCCCATCTAGAGACACTTTTCCAGCCCCCCCACATCCAGCTGTTTAAAAAACCTGGTTCGGTGATGAATATTCTACTCCGCTCCTGGAACCAGGGAGAGAACCCAGGAGTCCAGGCTCCCAGCCCTGCCCCCCAACCACTAGACCCCACTTCCCTTCCAGAGCTGGGGAGAGAACCCAGGAGTCCTGGCTCCCAGCCCCCCCCCCCGTCTAACCACTAGACCCCACTACCCTCCCAGAGCTGCGGCGAGAACCCAGGAGTCCCGGCTCTCAGCCCCCCCTGCTCTAACCACCAGGCCCCACTGCCCTCCCAGAGCCAGGGAGAGAACCCAGGAGTCCTGGTTGCTAGCCCCCCCCACCCCCCCAACCCACCAGCCCTCCCTCCTCTGAGTACTGAGCGAGGGTGCAATAAAAGGGAGAATTCGATATCCCAGGGGATCAGAACTTTACCTTCTGTTCTCTTCTCTCAGCCTCCGGGACGCCTGGGTTCTTTTGAAGCCTTTGCGAGGTAAATGTGGGGGTGGGAGTGTCGCCCTTGGCTGTGGGGGGGTGCGGGGGTTACAATACACCTTGTTCTACCCACTGAGCTGTGTAGGGGCAAATCTGTCACTGCCGTGTGATCCGCCCGTCAAGGCAAGGGAGATAATTTTTATCTCCCGGCTATTCCTTATCTGAGGCCCTAACCCCGATAACGGCTGTACAATCGTTGGGCCCCACACGTCCTATTTCCTCCCCCCCTCCGGCCTGGTACACACCCACACAATGCGCAGATCCTGCGATGCTGGAGCTGGATGTGAATATGGTTCAAGGAGATGGAAGTGGGGGTGATGGGGGGCGCGCAGGGCACTGGGGGGTGTTTGGAGTGTGTCTGTGATGGGGGGCGGTGGTGGGGTTGTGGTGGTGTGCATCTGCGTTTGGCTTTGTGCTGCTGCTGAGGGTGTGTCTCCTTGGGTTGTGTGTCTGTCTTTGGGAGGTGTGTGTTTGGGTTGTTTGTCTTTGCGGTGGTATTGAGGGGGTCTCCCCTTGGGTTGTGTGTCTGTGTGTGTGTGTGTTGTGTTTTGTAGTGTTCAGGGTGTTTGTCTTTGGGTTGTGGTGGTGAGGGGGTGTGGTGGTGTGTGTGTTTGGGTAGTATGTCTTTGGGTTGTGTCTCTTTTTGTGTGGGTCTGGGCTGTGTTTTTGTAGTGTGGTGGGTGGGTGTATTTGGGTTGTGTCTTTGTCTGTCTTTGGGTTGTGGCGGTGTGTCTGTGTTTGGGTTGTGTGTCTTGGTGGTGGTGGTGAGAGTCTCTCTCTTTGGGTTGTTTCTCTTTGTGTGGGTCTGGGCTGTGTTTTTGTAGTGTTGAGGGTGTGTGTCTGTGTGTTCGGGTTGTAGCTTTTTGTGTGTGTGTTTACGCTGCGTGTCTTTGTGTGGTTTGGGCTGTGGTGGCGGGGTGTGTGTGCGCTGTTTGGGACTGCCTGTGCGGTGTGTTTCATAGGGCGGGCGATAGTTTCGGTGGCTGTGACTTGGTGTGTTGTTTGTGTTGAATTGGCATGTCTGGGTGGGCTGTTGTGTTTTCCTGAGGGTGGTTGTTTGGTGGGTGTGTATCTCTTATCTGTGTGTGTTGTATCCGTGGGTTAGCAGCGTGTTGTGGCTGTGGGGGGCTTTTTGGGGAAGTATTTCCCTGAGTGTGGTGTCGGACGTGTGAGTCTGTTGTTCTGGGGATGCTGAGTGTTGGCTTTTTGGGGTGTTGGTGTGGTATTTTGGAGTGCTTTTGTGTGTGTGTTGGGGGGCTTGTGTGTCGCGGAGGGAGTTGTGCTTTCTCTGCACTTTGGGCTGGATTTCTTTGCCTGTCTTTGTAATGTGCATGTGTGTGTGTCCATCCCTGCTGCCCCCTGCTGGAGGGCCTGAGTCCTGCTGTGTGTGTGTCCTTGTGGTCTGGGATTGTGTGTGTCTCGATTGTGGTGGGGTGGCACCATGGAGATGTTTAAGTATTGGCGAGGGGTGTACATTTGTGCGATGTGGGTGTCCCGGGTGGGTGCGTGTTTGTGGGTTGGGAGCAGGGCTGGGTTGAATTGTGACTTAGCAATGGACATAAGATTAAAAAAGCAACAAATTCACAACATGAGAAGGACACAACAGGGCACAGAGTGGGTGTGGGGATTATACACACCCCGACCAACCTGTACACAGAGCCAGGGAGAGAACCCAGGTGTCCTGGCTCTCAGCCCCCCTGCTCTAGCCCCACCAGACCCCACTCCCCTCCCAGAGCCGGGAGAGAACCCAGGCGTCCTGGCTCCCAGCCCCCACTCCACTGTGGGTGGTTAGTTCGCTGCTCCCCCTCCCCCCCCTGCGTTATCTGCCCCATCTCTGCTGCGTTGGGGATGAGGCAAGGGCAGCTTTTGAAATCAGCTTTGAGACCGGGCCAACTTCCTCTGCACTGTGCCACCCGCCACCCCCCCCACACACACACCCGGCAGCCAGGACGCCTGGGTTCAATCCCTGGGTCAGGGAGGGGAGTGGGGGCTAGTGGTTAGAGCAGGGGAGGGGAACCAGGACTCCTGGGTTCTGTGTGAGGGGAGGTGGGTTCACAGAGGGGACAGGCCCCATGCCCTATCCCCCTGAGCCAACCAGGCCCCGCGCTGGGGCCGGGTGGGAGCCGACTTGCCTGGGAGGGGGCAGGCCCCGGCTCAAGTCTCTGGCGGACGTTGGGGGGGCTGCGTGCGAGATCGGGGGGGCGGATAGGGCCGGGAGGCCCCAGTTCTCAGAACGAGAGGCTTGGAGCACCTGATGGGGAGAGAGATAGAGACAGAGAGATGCAGAGATTGGGCGGGCGGCAAGGGCAGCATCTTCCGGGGTGGCCCCCCAGGCCAGAGGGGGGCCCAGGGACGGGGTATATAGGGGCGGGGTCACCAGGGCCGGCCTGGCTGGCTGGAGACAGAAAGGTGGGGATGGGTAGACAGAGGGGTCTTGGAGGGAGGGAGGGGCATGGGGGGGATGGAAGGGGGGATTGGAAGGAGGGGGGGGGATGAATGGAGAGAGGGGCATGGGGGGATGGATGGGGTGGGGGAGATGGAGGGCTGTGTCAGGAGGGATTTGTGGAGGGGTGTGGAGGGAGGGAGGGGCATGGGGGGATGGATGGGGTGGGGGAGATGGAGGGGGGATGCAGGCAAGGAGGAAGGGGGGGGCCTGCAGGGAGGGAAGGGTGGATTCAGACGTCGGGGGAGGGACAGACCCATAGTTTTCAGTCCCGTAAGCCCCACGTTTCCCCTCGTGGCTCCAGGACCTCTCGCTCCTCCCTGGCCTGTTTCCCTCCCCCTCCCCAGTCCTTGTCCTCGCGCCCCCTCGGGCCCATTCTCCAGTCTGTCCATTCCCCGCCGGGGCCCCCCCATCCCGCCCACCCCCAGCGCCTCTCAGTGCCCTCCCCTAGCCGGGGACCGGGCGGGTGGGTTTCCTTCACCAGACCCTGTAGTGCTGAGAATGGTGACCTGGCTGGTGCGTGCACGGCCCTACCCTTGAGATGCCAACCGTTAACCCTTTATCAACCGTTTGACTCGCGAAGCGTGGCCAGCCAGCGGCCTCGGGGGGCAAATCCCCCCCGGCTTGTCCCAGTCCGGCCCAATTCGCACGTGGAATCGCTGCATTTGCACGCTAGTGAGCAGCCGTTTTTGCACGTGGCCTCTCTCAAGAACGGGATTCTGCTCCACGGGAACATGTCATCGCGGGTATGGGGGGCAGACGGACGGTGGGGAGCCGGCCCCTCGCGTTGTCTGGGCCCTGCAGGGGCTCGGGGCTGGGGGAGCACGGGCTGGCATTGCCTCCTCTTAAACAGCCCTGACTTTGCTTTTGGCTGCTTCTCTAACCACTAGACCTCACTCCCCTCCCCAAGACAGGGATGGAACCCCGGAGTCCTGGCTCCCCGCTGCCTCGCTCTAACCACTACACCCCACTTCCCTCCCAGAGCCAGGGAGAGGACCCAGGAGTCCTGACACCCTGTGTCTTGTCCCCCATGTAAATTCCCCATCTAGGTCAGGAGCTCTTGTGCCCGGGATGGATTTTGCCACCCTGGGGGGGCTGGAGATGACCCCCCATTTCCTGGAGCCCCCCCTCCTGCCGCCGGCCGATGAATCTGCAGTCTTCTTCCACGGAGCCGAGGGCGGGGACCCCGGCGCGCTCGCTACCTACTTCTCCCGGACGCCGGACTCCTACCGTAATCCGACAGGTGGGTGGCCAGAGCTATGTGGCCCGGGACCCCCCGCCCCGAAACCCAGCTGGGGACACCCCCCCCCCGTTTCACCACCCCGCAGGGCTCCTTGGAGGGGCATCGCCTGGGGCCGCCCACAGAAGGCCCTATGCCACAGTCACACTGTTGCCGTGGTGATTGTTACCACGGGCTGTGGTTGCTATGGGACCACGGTTGCCGTGGCTTCCAGCAGCAGACTCGCACTGCCGCCATGGCTGCCTGTGGTGTTGCCAGGGCTCCTGCAGGGGGGGGGGGGCCTGCCTGGTTGCCATGGCAACAGTGCCATTACTATGCCATTGTGTGGGGTTGTTGTGGTCGCCGTGGTGCCCACCTGCGTTTCCATGCCCCCCCCGCCCCCCCGGATTCACTGCAATGGTCGGGGTTTCTCCTGCCAAGGTTGCCATGGTTCCCTGCGGCCTCATCCCGTGGTTGCCGTGGCCCCTGCCTCGCCATGGCGACGGGTTGTGTGTCCCTGTGGCAGCTGTGGGTTCCCCTCCCACTAACCCCCCCTCTCCTTTTCCACCCCCTGCAGCGCGCCCGGTGTACCCTCTCCTCAACGGGCTGCAGTGGGTGGATGGGCACCCCTACGCCACGGCCGGCTGGACCCCCGTCTCCTACGGCAAGCCCCAGGCCGGGGTCCCCCTCTACCCGGCTCCCCCCTCCTCCTCTTCCTACAGCCCCCCCTCACCCAAGGAGCAGCCCCCCGAGGACAAGGGCAGCCCCAAGTTCCTGGAGATGCTGAAGACGGAGCCAATGAGCCCCCCCACTGCCGAGCTGCTGACGTTGGGGTCCCCCGCCGGGGCCCCCCACCCCGCCTACACCGGGACCCCGGAGCTCGGGTTCTACCAGCCCAGCGGGAGCCCCCTGATGGCTGGGTACTCCCCCAAACTCAGGGGGCCGCTGCAGCTGTCCCCGTGCGGTGAGAGCCTCCTTCGGGCTGGGGGGGGCGGGGGGGCGGCGCCCCCTGCGGGGAGAGGCCCCATCGCTGACTCAGTTTCCCTCTCCCGTCCCTCAGAGGCGCGGGAGTGTGTGAACTGTGGGGCCACGGCCACGCCCCTGTGGCGCCGGGACGGCACCGGGCACTACCTGTGTAACGCCTGCGGGCTGTACCACAAGATGAACGGGCAGAACCGGCCCCTCATCCGGCCCAAGAAACGCTTGGTGAGTGGGGACTTGCCCCCCGTTCCCCTGGGGTCCCCCTGGACCCCCTGCCACTGCCACGACATCCCCCCGCTCCAGCCTCCCCCGACACCTTCCGCTCCCGTGAGACCTCCCTGGCCCAGCCGCCCCCGACGCCCCCTTCCCCTCCCGTGAGACCCCCCCTCAGACCCAGCCGCCCCCGACGCCCCCTTCCCCTCCCGTGAGACCCCCCCTCCGACCCAGCCGCCCCCGACGCCCCCTTCCCCTCCCGTGAGACCCCCCCTCCGACCCAGCCGCCCCCGACGCCCCCTTCCCCTCCCGTGAGACCCCCCCTCCGACCCAGCCTCCCCCGACGCCCCCTTCCCCTCCCGTGAGACCCCCCCTCCGACCCAGCCTCCCCCGACGCCCCCTTCCCCTCCCGTGAGACCCCCCTCCGACCCAGCCTCCCCCGACGCCCCCTTCCCCTCCCGTGAGACCTCCCTCTGACCCAGCCTCCCCCGACGCCCCCTTTCCCTTCCCCTCCCGTGAGACCCCCCCTCAGACCCAGCCGCCCCCGACGCCCCCTTCCCCTCCCGTGAGACCTCCCTCTGACCCAGCCTCCCCCGACGCCCCCTTCCCCTTCCCCTCCCATGAGACCCCCCCTCAGACCCAGCCTCCCCCGACACCCCCTTCCCCTCCCATGAGACCCCCCCTCAGACCCAGCCTCCCCCGACGCCCCCTTCCCCTTCCCCTCCCATGAGACCCCCCCTCCGACCCAGCCTCCCCCGACACCCCCTTCCCCTCCCGTGAGACCTCCCTCTGACCCAGCCTCCCCGACACCCCCTTCCCCTCCCGTGAGACCTCCCTCTGACCCAGCCTCCCCGACACCCCCTTCCCCTCCCATGAGACCCCCCCTCAGACCCAGCCTCCCCCGACGCCCCCTTCCCCTTCCCCTCCCGTGAGACCTCCCCTCAGACCCAGCCTCCCACGACGCCCCCTTCCCCTCCCATGAGACCCCCCCTCCGACCCAGCCTCCCCCGACGCCCCCTTCCCCTTCCCCTCCCGTGAGACCCCCCCTCAGACCCAGCCTCCCCCGACGCCCCCTTCCCCTCCCGTGAGACCCCCTCCGACCCAGCCTCCCCGACGCCCCCTTCCCCTCCCGTGAGACTGCCCCAGCCTCCCCGACACCCCCTTCCCCTCCCGTGAGACCCCCCTCCGACCCAGCCTCCCACGACGCCCCCTTCCCCTCCCGTGAGACCTCCCCTCAGACCCAGCCTCCCACGACGCCCCCTTCCCCTCCCGTAAGACCTCCCTCTGACTCAGCCTCCCCCGACACCCCCTTCCCCTCCCGTGAGACCCCCCCTCCGACCCAGCCTCCCCCAACGCCCCCTTCCCCTCCCGTAAGACCTCCCTCTGACTCAGCCTCCCCCGACACCCCCTTCCCCTCCCGTGAGACCCCCCCTCCGACCCAGCCTCCCCCAACGCCCCCTTCCCCTCCCATGAGACTGCCCCAGCCTCCCCGACACCCCCTTCCCCTCCCGTGAGACCTCCCTCCGACCCAGCCTCCCCCGACGCCCCCTTCCCCTCCCGTGAGACCTCCCTCTGACCCAGCCTCCCCCGACGCCCCCTTCCCCTCCCGTGAGACCTCCCTCTGACCCAGCCTCCCCCGACGCCCCCTTCCCCTCCCGTGAGACCCCCCCTCAGACCCAGCCGCCCCCGACGCCCCCTTCCCCTCCCGTGAGACCCCCCCTCAGACCCAGCCGCCCCCGACGCCCCCTTCCCCTCCCGTGAGACCCCCCCTCCGACCCAGCCGCCCCCGACGCCCCCTTCCCCTCCCGTGAGACCCCCCCTCCGACCCAGCCTCCCCCGACGCCCCCTTCCCCTCCCGTGAGACCCCCCCTCCGACCCAGCCTCCCCCGACGCCCCCTTCCCCTCCCGTGAGACCCCCCTCCGACCCAGCCTCCCCCAACACCCCCTTCCCCTCCCATGAGACTGCCCCAGCCTCCCCGACACCCCCTTCCCCTCCCGTGAGACCCCCCTCCGACCCAGCCTCCCCGACACCCCCTTCCCCTCCCGTGAGACCTCCCTCTGACCCAGCCTCCCCCGACGCCCCCTTCCCCTTCCCCTCCCATGAGACCCCCCCTCAGACCCAGCCTCCCCCGACACCCCCTTCCCCTCCCATGAGACCCCCCCTCAGACCCAGCCTCCCCCGACGCCCCCTTCCCCTTCCCCTCCCATGAGACCCCCCCTCTGACCCAGCCTCCCCGACACCCCCTTCCCCTCCCGTGAGACCTCCCTCTGACCCAGCCTCCCCGACACCCCCTTCCCCTCCCATGAGACCCCCCCTCAGACCCAGCCTCCCCCGACGCCCCCTTCCCCTTCCCCTCCCATGAGACCCCCCTCAGACCCAGCCTCCCCCGACGCCCCCTTCCCCTTCCCCTCCCGTGAGACCCCCCCTCCGACCCAGCCTCCCCGACGCCCCCTTCCCCTCCCGTGAGACTGCCCCAGCCTCCCCGACACCCCCTTCCCCTCCCGTGAGACCTCCCTCTGACCCAGCCTCCCCGACACCCCCTTCCCCTCCCATGAGACCCCCCCTCTGACCCAGCCTCCCCGACGCCCCCTTCCCCTCCCATGAGACCCCCCCTCTGACCCAGCCTCCCCGACACCCCCTTCCCCTCCCGTGAGACCTCCCCTCAGACCCAGCCTCCCCCGACGCCCCCTTCCCCTCCCGTGAGACCTCCCCTCAGACCCAGCCTCCCACGACGCCCCCTTCCCCTCCCATGAGACCCCCCCTCCGACCCAGCCTCCCCCGACGCCCCCTTCCCCTCCCGTGAGACCCCCTCCGACCCAGCCTCCCCGACGCCCCCTTCCCCTCCCGTGAGACTGCCCCAGCCTCCCCGACACCCCCTTCCCCTCCCGTGAGACCTCCCCTCAGACCCAGCCTCCCCCGACACCCCCTTCCCCTCCCATGAGACCCCCCCTCCGACCCAGCCTCCCCCAACGCCCCCTTCCCTCCCGTAAGACCTCCCTCTGACTCAGCCTCCCCCGACACCCCTTCCCCTCCCGTGAGACCCCCCCTCCGACCCAGCCTCCCCCAACGCCCCCTTCCCCTCCCGTAAGACCTCCCTCTGACTCAGCCTCCCCCAACACCCCCTTCCCCTCCCATGAGACCCCCCCTCCGACCCAGCCTCCCCCAACGCCCCCTTCCCCTCCCATGAGACTGCCCCAGCCTCCCCGACACCCCCTTCCCCTCCCGTGAGACCCCCCTCCGACCCCAGCCTCCCCCGACACCCCCTTCCCCTCCCGTGAGACCTCCCTCTGACCCAGCCTCCCCCGACGCCCCCTTCCCCTTCCCCTCCCGTGAGACCCCCCCTCAGACCCAGCCTCCCCCGACGCCCCCTTCCCCTTCCCCTCCCGTGAGACCCCCCCTCAGACCCAGCCTCCCCGACGCCCCCTTCCCCTCCCATGAGACCCCCCCCTCCGACCCAGCCTCCCCGACGCCCCCCTTCCCCTCCCATGAGACCCCCCCTCAGACCCAGCCTCCCCCGACGCCCCCTTCCCCTCCCATGAGACTGCCCCAGCCTCCCCGACACCCCCTTCCCCTCCCGTGAGACCTCCCTCTGACCCAGCCTCCCCCGACGCCCCCATCCCCTCCCGTGAGACCCCCCCTCCGACCCAGCCTCCCCCGACGCCCCCTTCCCCTCCCGTGAGACCCCCCCTCCGACCCAGCCTCCCCCGACGCCCCCTTCCCCTTCCCCTCCCCGTGAGACCCCCCCTCGGACCCAGCCTCCCCCGATGCCCCCTTCCCCTTCCCCTCCCATGAGACCCCCCCTCAGACCCAGCCTCCCCCGACACCCCCTTCCCCTCCCGTGAGACCTCCCTCTGACCCAGCCTCCCCGACACCCCCTTCCCCTCCCATGAGACCCCCCCTCCGACCCAGCCTCCCCCGACGCCCCCTTCCCCTCCCGTGAGACCCCCTCCGACCCAGCCTCCCCCGACGCCCCCTTCCCCTCCCGTGAGACCCCCCCTCCGACCAGCCTCCCCCGACGCCCCCTTCCCCTTCCCCTCCCGTGAGACCCCCCCTCCGACCCAGCCTCCCCCAACACCCCCTTCCCCTCCCGTGAGACCTCCCTCTGACCCAGGCTCCCCGACACCCCCTTCCCCTCCCGTGAGACCTCCCTCTGACCCAGCCTCCCCCGACGCCCCCTTCCCCTTCCCCTCCCGTGAGACCCCCCCTCCGACCCAGCCTCCCCCGACGCCCCCTTCCCCTTCCCCTCCCGTGAGACCCCCCTCCGACCCAGCCTCCCCCGACGCCCCCTTCCCCTCCCGTGAGACCTCCCTCGGACCCAGCCTCCCCCGACGCCCCCTTCCCCTCCCATGAGACCCCCCCTCAGACCCAGCCTCCCCCGACGCCCCCTTCCCCTCCCATGAGACTGCCCCAGCCTCCCCGACACCCCCTTCCCCTCCCGTGAGACCTCCCTCTGACCCAGCCTCCCCCGACGCCCCCTTCCCCTTCCCCTCCCGTGAGACCCCCCCTCAGACCCAGCCTCCCCCGACGCCCCCTTCCCCTTCCCCTCCCGTGAGACCCCCCCTCAGACCCAGCCTCCCCCGACGCCCCCTTCCCCTCCCATGAGACCCCCCCCTCCGACCCAGCCTCCCCGACGCCCCCTTCCCCTCCCATGAGACCCCCCCTCAGACCCAGCCTCCCCCGACGCCCCCTTCCCCTCCCATGAGACTGCCCCAGCCTCCCCGACACCCCCTTCCCCTCCCGTGAGACCTCCCTCTGACCCAGCCTCCCCCGACGCCCCCATCCCCTCCCGTGAGACCCCCCCTCCGACCCAGCCTCCCCGACGCCCCCTTCCCCTCCCGTGAGACCCCCCCTCCGACCCAGCCTCCCCCGACGCCCCCTTCCCCTTCCCCTCCCGTGAGACCCCCCCTCGGACCCAGCCTCCCCGATGCCCCCTTCCCCTTCCCCTCCCATGAGACCCCCCCTCAGACCCAGCCTCCCCCGACACCCCCTTCCCCTCCCGTGAGACCTCCCTCTGACCCAGCCTCCCCGACACCCCCTTCCCCTCCCATGAGACCCCCCCTCCGACCCAGCCTCCCCCGACGCCCCTTCCCCTCCCGTGAGACCCCCCCTCCGACCCAGCCTCCCCCGACGCCCCCTTCCCCTTCCCCTCCCGTGAGACCCCCCCTCGGACCCAGCCTCCCCCGATGCCCCCTTCCCCTTCCCTTCCCATGAGACCCCCCCTCAGACCCAGCCTCCCCCGACACCCCCTTCCCCTCCCGTGAGACCTCCCTCTGACCCAGCCTCCCCGACACCCCCTTCCCCTCCCATGAGACCCCCCTCCGACCCAGCCTCCCCCGACGCCCCCTTCCCCTCCCGTGAGACCCCCTCCGACCCAGCCTCCCCCGACGCCCCCTTCCCCTCCCGTGAGACCCCCCCTCCGACCAGCCTCCCCCGACGCCCCCTTCCCCTTCCCCTCCCGTGAGACCCCCCCTCCGACCCAGCCTCCCCCAACACCCCCTTCCCCCTCCCGTGAGACCTCCCTCTGACCCAGGCTCCCCGACACCCCCTTCCCCTCCCGTGAGACCTCCCTCTGACCCAGCCTCCCCGACACCCCCTTCCCCTCCCATGAGACCCCCCTCAGACCCAGCCTCCCCCGACGCCCCCTTCCCCTTCCCCTCCCATGAGACCCCCCCTCAGACCCAGCCTCCCCCGACGCCCCCTTCCCCTCCCGTGAGACCCCCTCCGACCCAGCCTCCCCCGACGCCCCCTTCCCCTCCCATGAGACCCCCCCTCAGACCCAGCCTCCCCCGACGCCCCCTTCCCCTTCCCCTCCCATGAGACCCCCCCTCCGACCCAGCCTCCCCCGACGCCCCCTTCCCCTCCCGTGAGACCCCCCCTCCGACCCAGCCTCCCCCAACGCCCCCTTCCCCTCCCGTAAGACCTCCCTCTGACTCAGCCTCCCCCAACACCCCCTTCCCCTCCCATGAGACCCCCCCTCCGACCCAGCCTCCCCCAACACCCCCTTCCCCTCCCATGAGACTGCCCCAGCCTCCCCGACACCCCCTTCCCCTCCCGTGAGACCTCCCTCTGACCCAGCCTCCCCCGACGCCCCCTTCCCCTTCCCCTCCCATGAGACCCCCCTCAGACCCAGCCTCCCCCGACGCCCCCTTCCCCTCCCATGAGACCCCCCCTCAGACCCAGCCTCCCCGACGCCCCCTTCCCCTTCCCCTCCCGTGAGACCCCCCCTCAGACCCAGCCTCCCCCGACGCCCCCTTCCCCTCCCATGAGACCCCCCCCTCCGACCCAGCCTCCCCGACGCCCCCTTCCCCTCCCATGAGACCCCCCCTCAGACCCAGCCTCCCCCGACGCCCCCTTCCCCTCCCATGAGACTGCCCCAGCCTCCCCGACACCCCCTTCCCCTCCCCGTGAGACCTCCCTCCGACCCAGCCTCCCCCGACGCCCCCTTCCCCTCCCATGAGACCCCCCTCTGACCCAGCCTCCCCCGACGCCCCCTTCCCCTCCCGTGAGACCTCCCTCTGACCCAGCCTCCCCCGACGCCCCCTTCCCCTCCCGTGAGACCCCCCCTCCGACCCAGCCTCCCCCGACGCCCCCTTCCCCTTCCCCTCCCGTGAGACCTCCCTCTGACCCAGCCTCCCCGACGCCCCCTTCCCCTTCCCCTCCCATGAGACCCCCCCTCAGACCCAGCCTCCCCCGACGCCCCCTTCCCCTCCCGTGAGACCCCCTCCGACCCAGCCTCCCCCGACGCCCCCTTCCCCTCCCGTGAGACCCCCCCTCCGACCAGCCTCCCCCGACGCCCCCTTCCCCTCCCGTGAGACCCCCCCTCCGACCAGCCTCCCCCGACGCCCCCTTCCCCTCCCGTGAGACCCCCCTCCGACCCAGCCTCCCCCGACGCCCCCTTCCCCTTCCCCTCCCGTGAGACCCCCCCTCCGACCCAGCCTCCCCCGACGCCCCCTTCCCCTCCCGTGAGACCTCCCTCCGACCCAGCCTCCCCGACGCCCCCTTCCCCTCCCATGAGACCCCCCCTCAGACCCAGCCTCCCCCGACGCCCCCTTCCCCTCCCATGAGACTGCCCCAGCCTCCCCGACACCCCCTTCCCTCCCGTGAGACCTCCCTCCGACCCAGCCTCCCCCGACGCCCCCTTCCCCTCCCATGAGACCCCCCTCTGACCCAGCCTCCCCCGACGCCCCCTTCCCCTCCCGTGAGACCTCCCTCTGACCCAGCCTCCCCCGACGCCCCCTTCCCCTCCCGTGAGACCCCCCCTCCGACCCAGCCTCCCCCGACGCCCCCTTCCCCTTCCCCTCCCGTGAGACCTCCCTCTGACCCAGCCTCCCCGACGCCCCCTTCCCCTTCCCCTCCCATGAGACCCCCCCTCAGACCCAGCCTCCCCCGACGCCCCCTTCCCCTCCCGTGAGACCCCCTCCGACCCAGCCTCCCCCGACGCCCCCTTCCCCTCCCGTGAGACCCCCCCTCCGACCAGCCTCCCCCGACGCCCCCTTCCCCTCCCGTGAGACCCCCCCTCCGACCAGCCTCCCCCGACGCCCCCTTCCCCTCCCGTGAGACCCCCCCTCCGACCCAGCCTCCCCCGACGCCCCCTTCCCCTTCCCCTCCCGTGAGACCCCCCCTCCGACCCAGCCTCCCCCGACGCCCCCTTCCCCTTCCCCTCCCGTGAGACCCCCCCTCCGACCAGCCTCCCCCGACGCCCCCTTCCCCTCCCGTGAGACCCCCCCTCCGACCCAGCCTCCCCCGACGCCCCCTTCCCCTTCCCCTCCCGTGAGACCCCCCTCTGACCCAGCCTCCCCCGACGCCCCCTTCCCCTCCCATGAGACCCCTCCGTGCCCTGGGCGCGGGTGCCAGACTCGTCTCTCCCCCAGATCGTCAGCAAACGAGCGGGCACCCAGTGCAGCAACTGCCAGACGAGCACCACCACCCTGTGGCGACGCAATGCGGGCGGGGAGCCCGTCTGCAACGCCTGCGGCCTCTACTACAAACTGCACAATGTGAGCCGGACGCCGGGGTTCTCTGCCCGGCTCTGGGGGGCGGGGTCTGGCGGTCAGAGCGGGGGGATCCAGGACTCCTGGGTTCTCTGCCCGGCTCTGGGGGAGCGGGGTCTGGCGGTCAGAGCGGGGGGATCCAGGACTCCTGGGTTCTCTGCCCGGCTCTGGGGGAGCGGGGTCTGGCGGTCAGAGCGGGGGGATCCAGGACTCCTGGGTTCTCTGCCCGGCTCTGGGGGGGGAGTGGGGTCTAGCGGTTAGAGCAGGGGGGGCTGGGAGCCAGGACTCCTGGGTTCTCTGCCCAGCTCTGCGGGGGGAGTGGGATCTGGTGGTTAGAGCAGGGGGGGCCTGGGAGCCAGGACTCCTGGGTTCTCTCCCCAGCTCTGGGAGGGGAGGGGGTCTATTGGTTAGTGTGGAGGTTGCGGGGACCCCGGATGCCTGGGTGCCATCCCTCTCCCCTTCCCCTCTGCAGGTCAATCGCCCCCTGACGATGCGGAAAGACGGCATCCAGACCCGCAACCGCAAAGTCTCCGGCAAGGGCAAGAAACGCCGGGGGGTGGGTCCGGGCGAGGGAGGGGCTGGGCTCCCCGCCCCGCTCGAACTGCTCTCCCCCCTGGCCGAGGACCCCGGCTCCCTCTACGCCCTGAGCCCCATGGTCCTGTCCAGCCACCTGCTCCCCTACTCCCCCTCCACCCACCACCTCCTCGGCCCCTCCCCAGCCGCCTACCATCCCCCCCACGCCTCCCCGGGGGCAGGCGCCTCGCTGGGGTGATAGGTGGCCCCTCGCAGAAGGAGGCAGAGCTGGAACAAGGGGGAAGCCGGGGAGACACTGGAGTACAGCTGTTTGGGGGGGTCACCCCTCCAGCCACGGAGTTGGGGTATGGGCCGGAGGGGGCAGAGTGTTGGGGTACAGGGGGATTCTCACCTCAGCAACCGCAAGGATTGGGGGGGGCTCTCCTTAGAAATGGGCCCACCCCCACACAGGCCTCCCTGAGTCCATCCCCCTACCATCTGTCCATCCCTGCACCACCCCATCCATTTCCCCCCCCATACCCTCCCGTCTGTCCATGCCTCCCCCATCCGTCCATCTGTCCCTCCCTCCATTCACCCGGCTGCTTTCGAAGGAAAGACCCCCTCATTTCTACCCTCCCCTGTGCCTGGATTTCCCCTTCAGCCCCCCCAAATCCTCACACTGGGAGCTTCCCCCCATTCCTCCTCCTACACCCTCTCAACCCTTCACCCCTTGTGTCCCCCCAGTGAACCCATCTCCCCCATGATCCAGCACTGGCTGTGATAGGACCCCCCCTTTTTACTCGCCCTTCTGGCACCCTGATATATTGTGGGTTAAAAAATATATTATATGGAAACCACATTTTAAAATATATTCTATATTTCTTGTAATGACTTGGGTGTCATGTGTTTCAATGCCTCCGGGGTGAAGTTGGGGGTTCAGTTTGGGGGTGCAGGGTTGTCCTTCCAGAAACAGCCCCAAATTAGCGCAGTTGGGTTGAGCAGTGTGGCTGGGGGGGACACTGTAGGTTGGGAGGGGGCTGGATTGGTGTTTAACTATTGGGGTGCATGCTCCAGTTTGGGGGGATCATCTTAGTCTAGATACACCCCAAAACCTATGCCACTGTTTTTGAGCAGCATGGATGGGTGGGGGGCTCTGACTGGGGGGCTGGTTAGCTGTTCAACTACTGGGGTGCATAGTTCAATTTTGGGGGTGTCAGCTTGTTCTACCTGCACCCCCAACTCAGCTGGTTTTGAGTACCATGAGGGGCTGCAGGGGGGATGGATTAGTGTTCAGCTATTGAGGTGCATGCTCCAGTTTGGGGGTGTCCTCACTTATTGGGGTGCTCTGTGGGGTTTCAGGGGGGTTCTCTGTGGAAGGTTTGGGATGAATCTAGGAGGTTGCTCACCCCCCCCAGTAAAGAGCAAATATTGGGGGTCCTCTTGCTTTTGCTCCCCCAAACTCAGAGATGGGGGGATGCAAGGAAGGCAAATGTGGGGGTTGGGATGTGGGAATCTGAGGGAGACGGCAGTGGGTATGTGTCAGGATGGATCCAATTTTATGGGATGTTTAATTCCCTCCCCCGCAAAGTATTGTTTTGTGTAAAGAAAACGGGATGGTTGGGGGAGTGGGGGCTAGTGGATTAGAGCCGGGGGTGGCTAGGAGCCAGGACTCCTGGGTTCTCTCCCCGGCTGTGGGAGGGGAGTCGGGTCTGGTGGTTTGAGCATGGGGGCTGGGAGCCAGGACTCCTGGGTTCTCTCCCTGGCTCCAGGAGGGGAGGGGTCTGGGAGCCAGGAGTCCCATCCCACCTATCAGCCCCATCTCTGGCTCTCCCTGAATCTCTCTCTCGATCAAAAGGGGCAGGAAAGGGGTTATCTGCCCCATTTGGCCAGGGCCCAGGGGGAGCTAGGGGGAGAGATGGGCCCCCAAGCTAAGGGCTGGCCAGGCGGGGAGCTGGGAACAGGATTTCAAAGGGACCTGTATGCGGAGGAGGGGCAGGGCTGGGAACTGGAGATGGGGCCCAATCCTGGATGCTGCACCAGGTAGCAGGCTGGGGCCCTCCCCCTGGGGGCGGCAGGGACACGCTGCGGTCACTGGTCTGGGCTATTTATCCCAGTCCCACTGCTACTTCAGGGCAGGCCCAGCGCCACCTGCTGGTGCAAAGCCCTCGCTGCTCCATCCCTGGGTGGTGTTATGTGTGGCTGTTCCCCACCCGCCCCGCCCCGCCCCACAGGTGGCTGCATCTCAGTGCTGGGTGCGCCATCCCCATGCGGCATTATGAGCGGCTGTTCCCCAGCGGCCCTGCCCCAGAAGTGGCTGCATCTCGGCCTCAGGGGCCATGTGATGCTACACTAGGGGGCAAGGCCCTGTGGGCCCAGCTCCCCCAAGGGGAGGAGGTCAAAGGAGAACCAAGGTCGGGGTGAAAGGTCTCTGGAGCAAGTTGGGGGAGGGGTCAAGAGTTAAAGGTCACAGGGTGAGAGGTCATGGGGGGGATTCCCCCAAAGACCTGGCCCATGAAGAGAGGGGGGATTTTTCCTCCAACACCCCCCTCCCTATGTCAACGGTTTCTCCCAGACCCCCCCATGCTCCAATGGTCTCTCCCAGCATTCCCTGACATTCAGTGTGAATGGTTTCTCCCAGGCCCCGCCAATTTCAGAGCGAATGGTCTCTACCAACCCCCCCATGCTTCGTGCCAATGGTCTCTCCCAGTAGGGGGGGGCAGGCCTGAGTGACAGCATCAGGCAGCGCCTGGCTGGAAGAGACCATCTGACGGCGCCGGAGGGGGGAGGAGCCGCAGGAGCCAGGTGAGATGGTGCCCCTCACTCCCGACCTGCAGCCCCCTCCGCCGGTGCCCCGCCGCCCCCCCCTCCCGACCCGACCCCCCCGCCGGTGCCCCCCACTCCCGGCCCGCCCCCCTCCGCCGGTGCCCCCCCCACTCCCGCCCGGCCCGGCCCGGCCCGGCCCGGCCCGGCCGCGGGGTCCGGGGCCGGCTCCGACCCGGCTCTAAGGCTCTTTGCTCCCCAGACCTGCCCAGCGATGGCGGCGCCCCCAGGGGTCTCCCCGGGGGAGCAGGGACCCAGCCCCCCCCGCCCAGGGGTGAAGTAACCCGCCCCCCAGCACACGTGGCCATGGTGAGTCCGCCTGGGGGCGGGGCTGGAGGGAGGGGGCGGGGCTCTCGTCCAAGGGGCGGGGCCCTGGGTGGGTGTGGCCCGCGGCTGGGGGGCTGTGGGGGGCGTGTCACGGAGGGAGAGGGCGGCCTGCCTGGCAGCGGCCAAGAGGTGGGGCTGGGGGCTGGGGGCGGGGCTCTCCTCCAGGTGGGGTTTTGGGGCGGGCTGGGGGCAGGGCTCTTGTCTGGGGGGGCTGGGGAAGTCGGAGTGTGTAACTCCCCACCTTTTTCCCCCCTCTCTGCCCCATGCGCTCCTCCCAGAAGCGGGGTGGCCGGAAGGGCCCCCCGCCCCGTCGCAGCCCTGGGCTCCCCGAAACCAAGCGCCGCGGCCGAGCCCAGAGGATGAACAAAGAGGCGGAGGAGCTGGAATCGGGGCTGCGGCGCCTGGTAGGTGGGGCAACCGGACACCTGGGTTCTGTCCCTGGGTCTGGGAGGGGAGTGGGGTAGAGCAGGAGGGGCTGGGAGTCAGGACTCCTGGGTTCTCTCCCCAGCTCTGGGAGGGGAGCGGGGTCTGGTGGATTTGGGTGAGAAGTGCCAGGGGGTGGGTGCCCAGATGCCTGGGTTCACTGTGTTTTCTCCTGCCCCAGGATCTGAGCGTGCCGGGGGCGGTGCCCGTGGGGACGGGTCTGGCCTTTGACGAGCGGCTCACTGACTTCCACTGCCTGTGGGATGACAGGTACTTGGGGGGCGGGTCCCAGATCCCCCCGGTCTGGGTTGTATTGGCCTCCCCTCCGGGGGCAGATCCCAAAAACCCTGGGGGAGCCACAGCCTGGCCCCCAAAATGCCCTGTCTCAATCTATGAGCCTCACCCTTCCTGCTTGTCAGTAATCGCCTCGCTGCCCTTTCTCCTCGCCCGCCCCCTTTCTCTGGAATCGCCTCGCTGCCCTTAATCCTAATCTCATGGCAAGGTTCCTGCCCCACTGTGAACTCTAGGGTACAGATGTGGGGACCTGCATGAAAACCTCCTAAGCTTACTTTCACCAGCTTAGGTTAAAACTTCCCCAAGGTACAAACTATTTTACCTTTTGCCCTTGTACTTTATCGCTGCCACCACCAAGCGTCTAACCGGGATATAATTTGGAAAGAGCCCGTTTGGAAACGTCTTTCCCCCCAAATCCTCCCAAACCCTACACCCCCTTTCCTGGGGAAGGCTTGATAAAAATCCTCACCCATTTGCATAGGTGAACACAGACCCAAACCCTTGGATCTTAGGAACAATGAAAAAGCAATCAGGTTCTTTAAAAGAAGAATTTTAATAGAAGTAAAAAGAATCACCTCTGTAAAATCAGGAGGATAAAGACCTTACAGGGTAATTAGATTCCAAACATAGAGAAACCCTCTCGGCAAAACCTTCAGTTACAAAAAGACACAAAGACAGGAATCTCCATTCCATTCAGCACAGCTTATTTCCTCAGCCATTTAAACAAACAGAATCTAACGCGTCTCTAGCTCGATTACTGACTAAGTTCTAAGACTCCATTCCTGTTCTGTCCCTGGCAAAAGCATCACCCAGACAGAGGGAGAGAGAGGGGGGCTTTGTTTCTCCGTCCCCCCAGCTTTTGAAAGTATTTTGTCTCTTCATTGGTCATTGTGGTCAGGTGCCAGCGAGGTTATCCGAGCTTCTTTACCCTTTACAGGTGAAAGGGTTTTTTCTGTGGCCAGGAGGGATTTTAAAGGTGTTTACCCTTTCCTTTATATTTATGACAGCCCCTTTCTCTGTAATCGCCTCGCCGTCCTTACTTCTCGCCCACCCCCTTTCTCTGTAATCACCTCACTGTCCTTAATCCTAATTCGCCCCTTTCTCTGTAATCACCTTGCCGTCCTTAATCCTAATCCGCCCCTTTCTCTGTAATCACCTCGCTGTCCTTAATCCTAATCTGCCCCTTTCTCTGTAATCACCTCGCCATCCTTACTCCTAACCTGGGGCGTTAAAATCCTAATTGGAGAATCATAACCCCCACCCCCCGCCCCCGGACAGGCCTGCCGGTGCCCCTCACTCCCGACCCACAGCCCCTGCAAGCCCAGCCCTGGGCCCCCACCCCCGCAGCCCTGCCGGTGCCCCTCACTCCTGACCCGCAGCCCCCTGCCCCAATCCATCTTCTCCTCGTTTCATTCCCAGCTTCCCCGAGCGCCCGGAGAGACTCGCGGCCGTCAAGGGAAAGTTGCTGCAATGCGGCCTGTGGGAGCGCTGTGTCCCGGTGGAGGTGAGAGAAGGGGGAGGGGCTGGGCGCCGGGACTCCTGGGTTCCATCCCCAGTAGTGGGCTCCTTTCCCCGTGGGCGGGAGGGGTCAGAGACCAGCAGCTTCTACCCTCCAGTCTCCACTTTAGTGGTTTGCGGGTTCCGGCTACAATTCTTTCCTTTCCTCACAGGCCCGGCTGGCTACCGAGGAAGAGATTCTGCTAGCCCACAGGTATTTATGGAAGAGAGGACCCTGTGGCTGCGGGTCAAGAGTGAAGGGCACTGGTGGGGCCGCGGGTCGGGAGTGAGGGGCGCCAGCAGGGCTGGGGGGTGGGGCTGGGGGGCGGGACTGAGGGGCGCGGGCGGGGTGAGGGGCGCGGGCGGGGCGGCGGGGCGGGAGTGAGGGGCGCAGGCGGGGGTGGGGCGGCGGGGCGGGAGTGAGGGGCGCGGGCAGGGCTGGGGGGTGGGGCGGGAGTGAGGGGCGTGGGTGGGGCTGGGGGGCGGGGGGGCGGGGCGGGAGTGAGGGGCGCGGGCGGGGCTGGGGGGCGGGAGTGAGGGGCGCCGGCGGGGCTGGGGGGCGGGGCGGGAGTGAGGAGCTCTCTCTCAGCCAGGAGTACGTGGAGCTGATGAAGTCGACCGAGCAGATGAGCGAGCAGGAGCTCAGGGCCCTGTCGGAGACCTACGACTCCGTCTTCCTGCACCCGGTGAGCACCCGCCGGCCAGTGAGGCGGGGCCCGGACGCCAGGGTTCTCTCCCTGGCTCTGGGACGGGAGTGGGGTCTAGTGGGTTAGAGCAGGGAGCCAGGACTCCTGGGTTCTCTCCTGGCTCTAGGAGGGTCTGGCGGACAGTTACCCAGTGCTGTCTATGGGGTTCTTTCCCTGCGGGGGGGTTGTCTCTCTGTCCAACCCCCACTCTCCATGTCTCCCGCCCCCCAGGATTCGTACCGTTGCGCCCGGCTGGCTGGTGGCTGCGTTCTGCGGCTGCTGGAGAAGGTGCAGAGCGGGGAGCTGCGCAACGGGCTGGCGCTGGTCCGGTAGGAGGGGCGGGCTGGGGGCGGGGGCTGGGCGGGGGCTGGGGGGCTCCTCCCTCTTGGCAGAGGCTAATCACAGAGAATGGTTGATTCCCGGATCCTCGATTAAGTTGCCAGGTTTTAATTCCCGCTTCCAGTGACGATCCAGCCTTTGTGATGGGACGCCCAGAGTTTAATCCCAACTCCTGTGATGTTCACTCCGGCCGATAATCCTAAATCCAGCATCTTTTGGTTTAGTTTGAGCCCATAATCCCAGTCCCAGGTTGTACCCCGGCCCCGCTGTCTGTCAGATCCTCCCTTGCACCAGCCCAGAGCCTTAATCTCGGCCTGGGCTAGAAACCGCCTGGCTCTAGTCTCGGGTTATTCACCTAGTCTCTGCTTGGTCCTCTGTAGTCCCAGCTGGGCCTTGTACCTGGTCTCCGCTCCCCACCGGGGCTCAGACCTGCGCCCTCCAATCCTCTAGCTAATCCCCCTTAATCCCAATCCCCTTCCAGTCTCAGACAGCCCCAGAATCCCCCCCATTCCCTAGCCATTTACATTGTCCGCCCCCCACCTCCACAGCTCGAACTGCCCCAATCCACGCTGGGTTACGAGGATCTTATCCAGGGTCCCTTTCTGTCCTCACCTTTCTCCTCCTTGGGAAAAACGACCCAGGCAGCATGTGCCGAGATCCGGCTCGCTGCATGAGCTGGGTTTAAAAGGGCGGCACCGAGCTGCAGCCACCTCTGGGCAGGGCTGAGCAGGCAGAGAACAGCTGCATCTCAGCGCCAGGCAAGCCGTTCCTGTGCAGCGTTGTGTATGGCTGTTCCCCAGCTGCCCCACCCCAGAAGTGGCTGCATCTCAGCATCAAGGAGCTCTCCGCTAACTCTCTTTGTCTCCATTCCAGGCCGCCAGGACACCACGCCCACCGAGATAAGATGGACGGTTACTGCATGTTCAACCACCTGGCCATCGGGGCTAGATATGCCCAGCAAAAATTGGGAGTGGAACGGTGAGGGATGCGGGGGCTGGTGGTCAGAGCAGGGGTGGGCTGGGAGCCCGGACTCCTGGGTTCTCTCCCTGGCTCTGGGAGGGGAGTGGGGGCTGCCGGTTAGAGCAGTGGGGGCTGGGAGCCAGGACTCCTGGGTACCACGCCCCCCCCCCCCCCGGCAGGGTGTCTATGGCCCCAGGGGGGGGCAGGATGAGGGGCGGGTGCTGAGTCCCACTAATGGGCGTGACGAGAGTCTTGTTTCCTTCCAGAGTCTTGATCGTCGACTGGGACGTTCACCACGGGCAGGGCACCCAGTTCCTCTTCGAGGAGGATCCCAGGTCGGTCCCAGGCGCATGGGGGGAGCCCAGGGCTGGACTAGCAGGGGGCTGCAGGTCGGGAGTGAGGGGCACTGGCGGGACTGGGGGGTGGGGCTGCGGGTCAGGAGTGAGGGGCACCGGCAGGGCGGATAGGGGGCAGGGCTGGGCTGGCAGGGGGCTGCAGGTCGGGAGTGAGGGGCACCAGTCACTGCCCCCTGTCTGCCCCGTCTCTCTCTGCAGCGTTCTCTATTTCTCCGTCCATCGCTATGAGCAGGGGAGGTTCTGGCCCCACCTGCCAGCGTCCGACAGCCCCGCCGTGGGGCAGGGCCGCGGAGAGGGGTTCAACGTCAACGTGCCGTGGAACGCGGTAGGTGCCCTGCGAGCTGTCCTGGGCGGCGTTATGTGCAGCTGTTCCCCAGCCACCCCACCCCAGAAGTGGCTGCATTAGACCTCCCGCAGACCCATCTAACTGGTCTTTGTCTCTCCGTCCAGGTGGGAATGAGGGATGGTGATTATCTCGCGGCATTTTTACACGTCTTCCTGCCAGTGGCCTTTGAGGTACGTTGGGGTAGGGGATGGGGCATGGGGCCGGTCCCCTCTAGGGGGCGCCAGCTCCCATCGGCCCTAGGGCGGGGACTGGCTGGCTCAAGGGGGCGGGGAATGGGGCGCGGGGCCTGTCCCCTCTAGGGGGCGCCAGTTCCCATCAGCCCCAGGGCAGGGACTGGCTGGCTCGGGGGCAGGGAATGGGGCGCGGGCCTGTCCCCTCTAGGGGGCGCCAGTTCCCATCAGCCCCAGGGCAGGGACTGGCTGGCTCGGGGGCAGGGAATGGGGCGCGGGCCTGTCCCCTCTAGGGGACGCCGGCCCTGATCCGGGGGTGTTGGGTCCGGGCTGCAATCTCCTGTGTTCTGTTTTCAGTTCCAACCCCAGCTGGTTCTGGTGGCCGCCGGGTTCGACTCTGTGCTCGGGGACCCCAAGGTGAGTGACCCCCGTATCCCTCCGCGTTTGGCAGCGCTGCCCCCAGGGGGCGCCGAGGGGCTAAGAAGGGGGTCCGGGGCGCGTTTAGAAGGGCAGCGGCCAGTCTAGGGGGCTGGGTGAGGGGCCTCGCTGTGGGGCGGGGAGGGAGCCTGACAAACTGACCTTTGCGTCCGCGCCTAGGGCGAGATGGCTGTGTCGCCCGCGTGCTTCGCTCACCTGACTCATCTGCTGATGGCCCTGGCGGGCGGCAAGATGCTACTGTCTTTGGAGGTGAGTGTGGAGCCGACCCACGGCGCAGGCTGCCCCAGAGGTGGCTGCATCTCAGCCCCAGGCAGTGGTATATGCGGCTGCCCCACCCCAGAGGTAGATGCATCTCGGGGCCGGGGGCACCGTTGACCCGTTTTTTCCCCCCACCCCAGGGTGGCTACAATCTGAACTCCCTGGCTGAGGGGGTCTGTGCGGCCCTGAGGACCCTCTTGGGGGACCCCTGTCCCCGGCTGGAGCCGCCCGTTGCCCCCTGTCGCAGGTGAGCGGGGTCTGTGGGGGTGGGGCTGGGGGTGGGGCGGCCCCAGGATCGCACCCCGCTGACTCCGGGCTGTTCCCCCTTCTCCAGCGCTCTGAGCTCCGTGTCTGGGACGCTCGCGATCCATGAGAAATACTGGCGGAGCCTGCAGAGAGGGGGTGAGTCCTGGCCCCCGGGGGCCCCTGCTCGCCCCCAGCCCCCATTTGGGGCTCCCTGGCCCCCCACAGCCCTTCTCGGGTTCCAAGGCCCCCCAGCCCTCTTTTAGGATCCCACAGATCCCCCCACACTGCACCACTGGGGTCCCCCAGCTCCTCTGAGATGCCCCAACCCAGCCCCCCGGGGGTACCCCTTCCTGCCCCCACAACCTCTTTGGGGTTCTCCTGCCCCCCCAGCTCCCCTCTCTTTGGGGGGATGACAGGCTGCCCTTTGGGGCAGCCCAGAGCCCCCCAACCCCATCCCCCTGCTGTACCCTGCCCCCAAATTCCCATGGGGCCCCCTGATTTGATATCACCCCCGCATAGCTCAAGGGATTGGCTCTGATCCCCCCCCCCCCCGCCCCCGCCACAGAGACCGACACCCCCCCTGAGGATGTGGACGAGGAGCCAGCCCCCGTGGAACCCCCAGACCCTCCTGAGGTGCCGCGACCCCTCCCGGCTGCCCGCACCGGGCTGGTGTATGACGAACGCATGACGGAGCATTACAACATGTGGGACAGGTACGGCCCGGACGCCTGGGTTCTCTCCCCGGCTCTGGGAGGGGAGTGGGGTCTAGTGGTTAGAGCAGGGAGGCTGGGAGCCAGGACTCCAGGGTTCTCTCCCTGGCCAGAGCCAGGGCTGGAACCCAGGCGTCCGGGCTCTGAGTCCTTCCCTTCCCCCCGTCACAGCCAGCACCCAGAGCTGCCCCAGCGGGTCTCCCGCATCTTCCAGCGCCACGGGGAGCTCCGGCTCACGGAACGATGCCGCCGGATCCCGGCCCGCAGCGCTGAGGAAGAGGAGCTGAGAATGTGCCACAGGTAATGGGGGAGGGGCGTCCCGGACACCTGGGTTCTCTCCCTGGCCCTGGGAGGGGAGTGGGGCCTGGGGGGGTTAGAGCACCGGGGGGCCTGGAGCCAGGACTCCTGGGTTCTCTCCCCGGCTCTGGGAGGGGAGTGGGGCCTGGGGGGTTAGAGCAGGGGGGCTGGGAGCCAGGACTCCTGGGTTCTCTGCCTCCCTCGCAGCCCGGCGTACGTGCAGACGGTGAAGGCCACGGCCAGCATGAAGCCACGGGACCTGCACCGCCAGGGGGACCGGTACAACTCCATCTACATCTGCACCAGCTCCTACGAGTGCGCCCGGCTGGCCGCCGGCTCGGCCTTCAACGCCGTGCAGGCCGTGCTGGAGGGCGAGGTGAGGGCTGGGGGGCGGGGGGCCTCTCTCCCCTGCCCTTTCCCCCCTCCCTTTGCCCCCCAAGGCTTGGAGTGTGAACCCCGGTGTTCAGGCCAAATCCTCATCAAGGGGATTTCATTGTCTCCTTGTGTCCTCACTTCGCTTCCCGTTCCAGAGAGTCTGTCCCCAGAGGTGGCCGCGCCTCGCGCTGTTCTGTGCGGCTGTTCCCCAGCTGCCCCGCCCCAAAGGTGGCTGCATCCCGGCACCGACTCACCCCCCCGTGTGCTCTGTGCCTGGCTCTAGGTGCAGAACGCCGTGGCCATTGTCCGGCCCCCCGGGCATCACGCCGAGTCCGACACGGCCTGTGGCTTCTGCTTCTTCAATTCGGTAGCCCTGGCAGCTCGTTTCGCTCAGCGCCTGGCGGGACGGCCCATGAGGTGAGAGGGGGCTGATGGTTACGCTCGGGGGCGGGGCGGCTTGGAGCCAGGATTCCTGGGTTCTCTCCCCAGCTCTGAGAGAGGAGTGGGGTCTGGTGGTTAGAGCAGGGCGTGGGGTGGGGGCTGGGAGCCAGGACGCCTGGGTTCCATCCTCATCCTCCCTTCTCTTCGTCGTCAGGGTGATGATCCTGGACTGGGATGTTCACCACGGCAACGGTACCCAGCACATGTTTGAAGAAGATCCGAGGTACCTTGTCCTCTGGTGGGGGGCTGCTGGAGGGTGGGGGGGCAGCGTGGGGGAGGGGAGGTGTGTGGGGGGGACAGGGTCCAAGTGGGACTAACCCCCCCCCCCCCCGCCCACCCACCCCCAGCGTGCTGTACGTCTCTCTGCACCGCTACGACCGCGGCTCCTTCTTCCCCACCTCGGAGGACGCTGACGCCGACCGGGTGGGGGTGGGGCCGGGCCGCGGCTTCACCCTCAACGTGCCCTGGAACAGCCCCCACATGGGCGACGCCGAGTACCTGGCCGCCTTCCACCGTCTGGTGCTGCCCGTTGCCTACCAGGTGCGCCCGGACGCCTGGGTTCTTGCCCAGCACCTGCAGGGGAGGGGAGGGGGGGAAGGAGTGAGCACGGATGCCTGAGTCTGCCGGCAGGGGCTGGGGGGTCAGGTGGTGAGGGTGCGGGGGTGGGCCCCGGGGCTGGGGGGTCGGGTGGTGAGGGTTGTGGGGGTGGGCCCGGATGTCTGGGTCCACCGGCGGGGGCTGGGGGGTCGGGTGGTGAGGGTGCGGGGTGGGGTGAGCCCAGATGCCTGGATCCGCTGGGGGGGGGGGGATCTCAGCTTCTCATTGTCTCTCTGCAGTTCGACCCGGGGCTGGTTCTGGTGTCGGCTGGGTTCGATGCTGCCCGCGGCGACCCACTGGGGGGCTGCCTGGTGAGCCCCGAGTGTTACGCCCACATGACCCACCTCCTGCTGGGGCTGGCGGGGGGCCGGGTCGTGCTGGTACTGGAGGTACGTGGGGGCAGGGAGTGGGGCAGGGGCCTGTCCCCTCTAGGGGGCGCCGGCTCCCATCTGGCCCCAGGGTGGGGACTGGCTGGCTCAGGGGGCGGGGAATGGGGCAAAACCCAGAGCTAAACAGGACAGACAGATGCACCTGAGACCTGCCAGTTTTGGGGCCTCAGCTGCGAAATCTCGTGTGTTTCCCTTGCGGCCAGGCAGCGCTGGCTGGGGGGGTTTAACTCTGGCGGGTCCCTGGCCCGGCCGCCTGCTGGTGCCAATTCCCCGCAAAGCCTCCAGGGATGTCACGAGCCACTACAGTGCTGGGGAAGCCGAGCCCATCGGCCCCCAGCACCGGAGCTGGGTCTGCGGGAAACGACCAACTATCCCGGGGAGGGAAAACCTGGCTCTGAAATGGGAGGAAACTCTGAAACTTCCGGGGTCCCGGGAGAAGCAAATCCCGTCCGGGGAAAACCAGCCGAAGCTTTTCAAGAGACCAGCTCGTGTGAGGGTTGAGTGGGACGTAAGATTTAAGATTTCGCTCAATCGTTTTATTATTGATTGAATTACTGCTGCTGCATGGTTTTCAAATACCATTAACCTGTGCGATTTCATCGGAACTGGAGTCTTCTTTAACATCTAATTGACTACACTGTATATTAATACACAGTACAGTCCTACCACTCATCAAACGTATTAATGTAATGATTACAATCTGTCTCATATTTAGTTTTATGATTAAGAATCTAATATTACGTATTTGAGAAATCCATTTATTGTGTCTAAACGTGAACAAAATGATCATTAAAAGAATTCTTCTTTGTGATAAACTTGAACAATAAATTAAATATGTCCTAGATATTTAATATTAAATACTTGTTTTATTTACTAGAAAGCATATTAGATAAATTTTATGGTTTCATCTTTATATCTTGAAAAAAAATTAAATCTCTATTTTAATAAACAATGTATTAGATATAAATTTTACAGTCTTTTAAGAAATAATAAATACATGTGATTGAATATATTAAATGTGAAATTATATTTAACATGGTAAGATATATTAAATTATGTTTAATAATTGTATATTAAATAGAGATCTGCTATTAATTGTAGCAAAGATAAATTTTACTGTATTTATCATTTTAGTTAATATATACTGAATAAAACAATATAACAGCTTAATCATATATTGTATACTGAGCAAAATATAGCTCTATTAAAGTTAATATAGCTGTTAAGCAGATATGTAAAATATTTAATATGTATATTTTAAATTAAATAGAAAAACTAATATGTATTAAATAACAATAGAATATTTAATATCTAAAATATTTAACTTTACTATTGTTCCTATATATTATAGATCAGATAAATTTAATATGATTTAACATTATAAACAAATAAAATAGTGATCTAACGGTAAATATTAACTTTAATAAGTATTGAACAGGAATCTATAATTAATCCATGAGTCCTGTGCTGTCGATGACGTATATTAACAAGATCATGTTGAATAAGACGTTTTCTCCTCTTTGTAATTGCTGGGAGCTGTGTCTGGCCTGGGGTGAGCCGATAGCTGAGAAGTCGCGTGAGAGACCAGACAGGGAGGGTCCCCGGACGGGCGCCGTCGAGCTGATTACGGCCCGTGCTGGGAGGCCCGCGGCGACCTGGCGAATCCCTGTCCTTGGCCGAGCTGGGTTTTCCTGCTGCCCGTTTCGCCGGCTGGTTCCCAAGCTCATTTCCAAGCGATTCGCCCCCGACGTCCGCGGCTCTGGGTCGCGGGGGCGTCAGGTGGCCATTCAGGGCCGGGAGATGTTAAGATTCGGTGGCCAGGAAACGCCGCGTTGCTCCTTGGCCTCCGTATCACTCAGCGAGAAATCGGAACCCGCCCCACCCCGGCCAGCCAGGCCTCCGGCGCCTCCTCCCGCCCAGCCCAGCCCCAGCCGCGTGTCTCCAGGGCAGGGCGGGAATGTGCCTGGGGTCAAGGCACGGTGGCGATTGGTGCTGCCCCCAGGGTGGGGCTGGACAGACAGGGACACAGACAGACGGACGCCCCCAAATCCCAGCTCTCTTCTCCTCCCCTTGCCCCCTCCAGGGAGGCTACAACCTGGTGTCTATCTCCGAATCCATGACCATGTGCACCCGGACCCTGCTGGGGGACCCCCTGCCCGAGCTGGGGCGCCTGCGAGCTCCCCACCCCAGCGCCCTGCAGTCGCTGGCCCGGGCGAGTGCCGTGCACCGCAAATACTGGACCTGCCTGCGGCTGGATGGTAAGTGCGGCCCCCCCGGGCCGAGCCCCTGCCCCACAGCGCGGCCCCCCTTCCCAGCCCCCTGCCACATGTTGCCACGCTACATAATCTCCATCTCTTGCAGTGCCGATCCAGGAGGACTCGAGGCCCCAATCCGGGCAGCTGGGTCCCATCCATGAGGACTCCCCACCAGAGGCCCCCTCGGGGGGCTCCCAGAGCCCCCCAGTCTCCGAGGGCTCCGTCGACGACATCCTGAGGCTCGGAGCCCTCTGCCTCAGCGGTGAGGTGGGGACCGACTCGGGCTCCCCCCAGCTGAGCCCTGACTCCGCCCTGGTGGGCGGGGCTTCCCCTGGAGAGGCGGAACCTCCAGCTACAGAAGAGTCAGAGGTAGGGTGCGGGGTGTGGGGGGAGGTTCTGGGGGGGCGTCTATCCCATGGGGCCAGGAAGGGGATCTATTATTGGGGGGGGTTGGTCTGCACTGGATTCCCTGGGGTGGGGGATGGGAGTAGCCTGGGGGTGGAGGTGGGGGGCGGTCTCAGCTCATGGGTCTTTTCTCTCCCAGGACCCCCCCAGCCTCCTGGACGAAGCAGCCGCCCTGCTCCCCACCCCCTCTGTCAGCCTGGGGGTGGAGTTCGCAGACACGGTGAGGCCCTGACGCCCCCCCCAACCCTGTTCCTTAATCCTTGGGGCCGCCCACCCCCATCCTTGGCATCTCCCATCCCCCAGATGGGCCCCTCAGCTGCGCCCCCCACCCTTCTCGCCTGATTCTCTGCTTCCCTCTGTACCCCCTACACCCCATTTCCCAGCCTACCTCTCTGCCCCCCCCCCCACCCGCTGGGCTCATATGGGGCAGCAGCCCAGCACTGGGTGCACCCATTTCCCAGCTGCTACACTGAGGGCCAGGACTCCTGGGTTCTCTTCCGGCTCTGGGAGGGGAGTGGGGTCTGGTGGGTTAGAGCCGGGGCGGGAGCTGGGAGCCCGGACTTCTGGGTTCGATCCTTGTCTCCCTCGTGTCTCTGCAGGGGTCGCTCTACGCCGTGACCCCTCTGCCCTGGTGCCCCCACCTGGACTCGCTCCAGCCCCTTCCCCAGGCCGGGCTGGACGTGCTGGCGCCCTGTGAGGAATGCGGCAGCCGGGGCGAGAACTGGGTCTGTCTGGCCTGTTACCAGGTGAGACAGCGCCCCCCACCCCTGACCCCCAGCCCTGCCGGTGCCCCCCACTCCTGACCCGCAGCCCTGGGCCCCCCACCCCCGCCGGTGCCCCCCACCCCCGACCCGGAGCCCCTGCCAGCCCAGCCCTGGGCCCCCCAGCCCTGCCAGTGCCCCCCCACTCCTGACCCACAGCCCCTGCCAGCCCAGCCTTGGGCCCCCTAGCCCTGCCAGTGCCCCCCAATCCCAACCCACAGCCCCTGCCAGCCCAGCCCTGCCAGTGCCCCCCACTCCCGACCCGCAGCCCCTGCCAGTGCCCCCCCCCCACCAGCCCAGCCCTGGGCCCCCCAATCCCGATCCGCAGCCCCTGCCAGCCCAGCCCTGCCCCCCCCAGCCCTGCCGGTGCCCCCCACTCCTGACCCGCAGCCCCTGAAGCCGTTAACCCTTTCTCTCCCCAGGTGCTCTGCGGGCGTTACATCAATCAGCACATGCTGGCTCATGGCTCCCTTTCCGGCCACCCCCTGGTGCTGAGTTACGCCGACCTGTCGGTCTGGTGCTACGCCTGTCAATCATATGTCCATCACCCGGTAAGCCACGCCTTCCTTCATGGTCACATGACACAGCCCCCCCCCCCCCCAGCAGGTCAGGGTTCCCCCTCTATCCCTGTCTATATGAAGGGTGGGGGCAGGTGTCAGATGCGGGGGGGTTGCTGATTGGTGGGGGCTGAATGGGTTAATTCTTGGGGCTGGGACGTTCCTCCCCCTGCCTTTGTTGCCATAATGGAGCATCCCAACTTGGGGAATAATGCTCCCCCGTCCCATTCCTATAATGGAACATTCCCGCAGTGAGCAGGTCACATACACCTGTCCCACCTCCACCCCTGCTGTAATGGAATATTCCAGTGGTGTGGGGGGGGAGTAAACTTGGCATTGGACCATTCCATTCTCTGGGGAGGGTAGGACATTCCATTATAGCTGGGCTGAGTCTCTTGGTCACCAGGTCACTGGTCGCTAGGGTCCCCCCGTCTCCAGGCCATTGGCCGGGTCCATTCTCTGCTGACAGCGTGGGGGGGTTTACAGCTGGGCTGATCCATTCTCCCTGGCCTTGTCATGCCTTAGGGTGGGATATACTATTATGGGTGGGGGGGAATTAGTTTCTGGGGCAGCACATTCTCCATATTTCAGGGGGAGGGTGTGTGGGGGGGTGGCATGGACTGCTCCATTCTCTCCAGCGAGGGGGGGGCCATGGGCATAGGCAGTTTCATTGTCCAGGGCGAGGGGGGGCGGCTGGCCTGGCCATCCCATCCTGACCTCCATTCTCTCCCTGCCCCAGACCCTGCTGCCAGCCAAGACCCTGGCTCACCGCATGAAGTTTGGGGCGGACCCGGCCGCTGGGCTCTGAGCCCTGCGCCACAGGAAGGGGGGGATGTTCAAATCCCCCCCCCCCACAATGATGGACGAACCCACTCTCTTAAAGGGCTACAGACGTGCCAAACAACTCACCAGCAGTAAGGAGGGACTCTTCCCCGCCCCCCCCATGTATCCACTGGGGGGTCGGTCCCACCCCACCCACTGCATTCACTGGGGATGGCCACCCCCCACCACACCCCCCCACCCATCCTCTAGGGCTAGCCTCCTTGATCCCCACCCCAAGCCTGGGTCTGCTCCAGCCCATCCCCCACACCCCAGCAGGCCGTGAGGATCACAGGTATGCAGGGGAGGGGGGGGTGTCATCCATTTCTGTTCCCCCTCCCCCCCCCAATAAACCTGGGACCAGCTGTATGAACATCCTCTCAGGAGCCATTTCTCCCCCCAAGGGGGGTGGGGGTGGTGGACTCTGTGGATCAGGTGCAAATGGCCCCCTCCCCGTGAAGGGGGTGAAGATAAAGGCTCCTTTATAAACCCAGACTCCAGATGGCCAGCGGGGCGAGAGGAACACGGCCCTCCGTTTTTGTTAGAGTAGGACCTACAATAAGTGGGCTGGGGGCCAGAATCCATGGTCGCAATGTGATGTGGGAGATCTCCCCTGTGTGGGATGGGACATGGGCCGGGCACCTGCCCCGGGCAGGCGACAGGCCCTCGCTGTCTTTGCTTTTCGGGTTGATTATTGCAATACAAGGTTAACGATGCAGGTGCCGTCGTCCCCCCTTTAATTTGCCACTCGCCTGTGCGCTATGCCCTGCGGAGCACCCATCGGCCAGGGGGCACCCCCTAGCCACCCTTGAGTTACGTAGAGGGTGCCACCCGCAGCCCCCTCGTCCCCAGGAAGGTGCCATCTCGTCCCATTCTCCTGCTGCCAGAGTGGGACAAGGGCTTATAGGCGTCACCCCCAGAGTAGCTCCCCAAACCCACCGCTGTTTAACTAGGAAACGCTTTTAAGAGCTTACAGGGCGCAGCTCGGAGTTGCTGACAAAGGGAGAATCACAAGCTCATTCCTAACCTTCACCACGCCAGTAATTCTAGCAGCGAACAGATTTCCTGCCCCTAACCCTTCATGGTACTTCTGGCTAATGAGAAGGCTGTCTCGTTAGGCCCAGCCCCTCCCCTAGGCTCCTGATGGATTTCTTTATCTTCCCCGTGCTCTTGTTCCATTGTGCAAGGGAGGCGAGGCAGGTGATGTCACCGGCTGTGGGGCACAGGAGATATTTAGCATCTCTCAAAGTCCTCCAGGGCTGACATGTGGGACTTTTGCTCACAGTCCTGTTGTTATGGCTAAGGGGTTAGTCTGCAGATGTTTCCCAAATTCACGATGTGTTTCAGTAACAATCAAAGCAAAATCTCCTGCCTCCCTATCCGATGTTGAGACGCACATTGTAACAGGACAATAATGTTCAGCAGATTGTGGCTTTTCAAATGATACCTCACAAGGCATACGTTGTACAAAATACCGTAGCCATTACAAGCGGTGAATATGGGGGGTTACAGTGTCTCCCAATGGGACTGAGGCTGGGGTGTGTCCGTGCCACTAGAAGGGAGCAGCAGTAGAAGGTAAAAGCCAGGCTGTTCCCCTCCAGGCAGCTGGGTGAGAAACCAGAGGGTCTGGTTTCAATCCCGGGCTGTTTCAAACCGAGCTGCATCTCAGCGCTGGTGAGCCCTTCCAGTGCCGCGTGATGCCCAGACAGCCCGCCCCAGAGGTGGCTGCATCTCAGCGGGAGGGGAGGTGGATCTCAGAGCTGGAGCTGAATGTTCCCACGGCTAGAAGTCCATGAGCAGCTGCCCCCTCTGCGGCTCCGGCCTCGGGGCCCAGCGCGGGGGGCTCAGAAGTCGTCGTCGTCGCAGATGTCCAGGTAGACGTCGAAGGCCTCACGGTTGCAGTTGCCGTCGGGCGTGAAGACGTATTTGTGGAAGGTGCCATCCACGCAGATCGCTGGGGAGCAGGGGGGACACGGGCGTTAGACGGGGGTGGGGAGAGACCCCTGCCCCCCCCCCCCCCACTCTGCCCCCCACTGACCGATGACGGAGTTGACGGTCTTGGCAGAGCTGCGGCCGAAGGCACAGACGCAGGCTGACTCCGCCGGCACCGTGAAGCTGGCCAGGCTCCACTGCGAGTCCACGTACTGGCCGATCACCGGGCCCACCTTGCCCACGCGCGCCAGCCTGGGGAGAGACGTGTCAGGGGGCACCCACACGGAGCAGTGGTTAAGGGGCCCGGGGGGCACCGAGGCAGGGTATGTATGCGGTGGTTTAGGTGCGGGGGGGGAGCCACGGGGGGGGGAGCCACAGGGGGGTACCTACCAGGAGCAGCGGTGGGGTTCCCTGGGGGGGGTACCTATGCGGAGCAGCAGTTGAGGGGGAGTGCAGGGGCCCCAGGGGGGTACCTGAGCTCTGGGGTGAGTGTGGGGGGGGACCTATGCAGAGCAGTGGTTGGGGGGCCCCAGGGAGTACCCAGGTGGGGAGGCTCCGGGGGGGGACCTACACGGAGCGGCGGTTGAGATGGGGTGGGGGGGCTCCTATGCAGAGCGGCGGTTGAGATGGGGTGGGGGGGCTCCGGGGGGGACCTACGCGGAGCAGTGGTTGAGATGGGGTGGGGGGCCCCAGGGGGTACCCACGCGGAGCGGCGGTTGAGATGCGGTGGGGGGGCCCCCAGGGGGTACCCAGGCGGGTGGGGGGGCTCCGGGGGGGGACCTACGCGGAGCGGCGGTTGAGATGCGGTGGGGGGTACCCAGGCGGGGGGGGGGGCTCCGGGGGGGACCTACGCGGAGCGGCGGTTGAGATGCGGTGGGGGGGCCCCCAGGGGGTACCCAGGCGGGTGGGGGTGCTCCGGGGGGGGACCTACGCGGAGCGGTGGTTGAGATGGGGTGGGGGGGCTCTGGGGGGGACCTACGCGGAGCGGCGGATGAGATGCGGTGGGGGGTACCCAGGCGGGTGGGGGGGCTCCGGGGGGGGACCTACGCGGAGCGGCGGTTGAGATGCGGTGGGGGGGCTCCGGGGGGGACCTACGCGGAGTGGCGGTTGAGATGCAGTGGGGGGTACCCAGGGGGTACCCAGGCGGGTGGGGGGGCTCCGGGGGGGGACCTACGCGGAGCGGAGGTTGAGATGGGGTGGGGGGGCTCCGGGGGGGACCTACGCGGAGTGGCGGTTGAGATGCAGTGGGGGGTACCCAGGGGGTACCCAGGCGGGTGGGGGGGCTCCGGGGGGGGACCTACGCGGAGCGGCGGTTGAGATGGGGTGGGGGGGCTCCGGGGGGGGACCTACGCGGAGCGGCGGTTGAGATGCGGTGGGGGGTACCCAGGCGGGTGGGGGGGCTCCGGGGGGACCTACGCGGAGCGGCGGTTGAGATGGGGTGGGGGGGCTCCGGGGGGGGACCTACGCGGAGCGGCGGTTGAGGCGTGTGTCCTTCAGGGCGAAGACGTGAACCGTCCCCTTGTCACTCGACGCGCAAAGAAACGACGAGTCGTGGCTGAAGTTGATGCTGTGGAGATCGGGGGGGGGGGAGGTGTTACCCAGCGCCACAAGCTCCCCCGGGCAGTGCCCCCCCAGGAGGGATGTCGGTGCTGTGGGAGAGTAGTGCCCGGGGCACTCACCAGGACAGCGCGGCGGGGTCCGTGCCTGGGGGGGGGGGAGGTCTGTGGCCGGGGACTCAGCAGTACAGCGTGGCAGGGTCTGTGCCCGGGGGGGGCCATGCCCGGGGCACTCACCAGTACAGCGTGGCAGGGTCTGTGCCCGGGGGGGCCATGCCCGGGGCACTCACCAGTACAGCGTGGCAGGGTCCGTGGCCAGGGCACTCACCAGTACAGCGTGGCAGGGTCCGTGCCCGGGGGGGGCCATGCCTGGGGCACTCACCAGTACAGCGTGGCAGGGTCCGTGCCTGGGGGGGGCCATGTCTGGGGCACTCACCAGTACAGCGTGGCAGGGTCCGTGGCCAGGGCACTCACCAGTACAGCGTGGCAGGGTCCGTGCCTGGGGGGGGCCATGCCTGGGGCACTCACCAGTACAGCGTGGCAGGGTCCGTGGCCGGGGCACTCACCAGTACAGCGTGGCAGGGTCCGTGCCCGGGGGGGGCCATGCCCGGGGCACTCACCAGTACAGCGTGGCAGGGTCCGTGCCCGGGGGGGGCCATGCCCGGGGCACTCACCAGTACAGCGTGGCAGGGTCCGTGCCCGGGGGGGGCCATGCCCGGGGCACTCACCAGTACAGCATGGCAGGGTCCGTGCCTGGGGGGGGCCATGCCTGGGGCACTCACCAGTACAGCGTGGCAGGGTCCGTGGCCGGGGCACTCACCAGTACAGCGTGGCAGGGTCCGTGCCCGGGGGGGCCATGCCCGGGGCACTCACCAGTACAGCGTGGCAGGGTCCGTGGCCGGGGCACTCACCAGTACAGCGTGGCAGGGTCCGTGCCCGGGGGGGCCATGCCCGGGGCACTCACCAGTACAGCGTGGCAGGGTCCGTGCCCGGGGGGGGCCATGCCCGGGGCACTCACCAGTACAGCATGGCAGGGTCCGTTCCTGGGGGGGGCCATGCCCGGGGCACTCACCAGTACAGCGTGGCAGGGTCCGTGCCCGGGGGGGCCATGCCCGGGGCGGCCATGCCCAGGGCACTCACCAGTTCAGCGTGGCAGGGTCCGTGGCCGGGGCACTCACCAATACAGCGTGGCAGGGTCCGTGCCCGGGGGGGGCCATGCCCGGGGCACTCACCAGTACAGCGTGGCAGGGTTCGTGGCCGGGGCACTCACCAGTACAGCGTGGCAGGGTCCGTGCCCCGGCGCAGCTCCACGAGCTTCTCCTTGCTCTGGGTGTCGAAGAGGCGGATCAGGGTGCCCTGGCGGGAGGCCGATGCCACCACAGTGCCCGGCTGGTTGAGGGAGACGCAGGCGATCTCGCCCTGGTGGGCATTGATAGTGAACGGTGCCGACGAGGTGCCCGGCTGGGTGCTCGACAGGTCCTGGGGGGTGGGGTGGGGCTGAGACCAGGCTGCCCCGGAGATCCCAGCCCCCCCACAGCCCCCCTCCACTGCCACAGCCACACAGTGACCCCCCCCCCCGTGACCACAGACACCCCATGTTACCCCTCGCCTCTGCGGGAAATGGATTCCCCCCCCCGACCCATCTCTGTCCCCCCCCATGAATCCCACCCCTCTCCCAGCACCTCCCTGCTCCCCTCCGTGCCCCCCCATGAATCCCACCCGCCCCCCGCCCCCCCACTCACCACCAGCTGCAGGCTGCCACATTTGTGCCCAGGAAACACCAGCAGCTGTTTCTCCAGACTGGGGCAGAGATCGCAGAGCCCTGGGGGATAGAGCAGGAGGCTGGGGGGTGCCGAGCTGGGGGGAGCGGGGCGGGGGCTGCTGTCCTGAGGGACGCAGGGGGGGGCGCCGTGCTGGGGGGGGGGTCTGTACCTTTGGGGTTGTCCCGCGTGTCGAACTCAAAGAGCTTGGTGGGGTTCTCCGGGAAGGAATAAACGTAAATACGGTTCCTCAGAACAATGATGATCCTGAAACACAAAGAGCCCGGACTCCTGGGTTCTCTCTTGGCTCGGGGAGGGGAAGGGAGGGAGGAGTCTAGTGGTTAGAGTAGGGGGCTGGGTTGGGAGCCAGGATTCCTGGGTCTGTCCCTGCTTTGGGAGGGGAGTGGGGTCTAGTGGTTAGAGCAGGGGGGCTGGGAGCCAGGACTCCTGGGTTCTCTCCCCAGCTCCGGGAGGGAAGTGGGGGCTAGAGATTCGAGGGCGGGGCCTGGGAGCCCGGACGCCTGGGGTCACACTCACTTGTCGTGTCTCATGCGCACGGCCAGGGCGGGTTTGGTGAAGGTGAATTCCAGAACCAGCTTGTCTTTGCCACCCTTCCCCTCGCGGGCGTCGTCCCAAATCAGCACTGCCGGGGGGGTGACATGGGTGAGAGCAGACAGTGCTACCCCCACTCCCCTCCCAGAGCTGGGGGGAGAACCCAGGAGTCCTAGCTCCCAGCCCCCCCCAGGGGTACATACCTGAGATCTCTGAGAATTTGGGGTTCCCTCCTCCCCCCACAATGGCCAAGAGGTTGGATCGATGCAGCATCTCGACCAGGGCCACGCTGCCCACCTGCTCGTGATCTGGGGGGGTAGAAAATCGGGGTGGAGTCCAATGCCACTTCCCCCCTCCGAGCCAGCCAGCCCCCATTCCCTGCCCTCCCTACCCGTCCCCCCCCTTACCCCAGGTGCCCTTTCTCCATGAGCGGCTCCACATTGTAGATTCGCACCCCGGACTCCATCGCGCAGCAGAAGCAGCCTGGAATGAGGGGCAGAGAGCGGGTTAAACCCCAGCCCGCCGCGGGGGAAGGGGCTTCCCGGACTCCTGGGTTCTCTCCTTGGCTCTGGGAGGAGAGTGGGCTCTGGTGGTTAGAGCAGGGGAGGGGGCAGGGAGCCCGGACGCCTGGGTTCTCTCCCTGGCTCAGGGAGGGGAGTGGGCTCTGGTGGTAAGATCAGGGGAGGGGCAGGGAGCCCGGACGCCTGGGTTCTCCCCACAGGGCGCGGAGGCGGGGTTCAGGGGGTGCCGCTTACTCTGGTCCTGGTTGAAGCGCAGACTGTTCACCCGCGTTGCTGCGCCATGCTGCGGGACCGGCGGATCTGGGGGGCCCCTTCCCGGATCCCAGCAACAGGCAGCTGAGGAGTGGGGTGAGGGGCAGGGGTAAGAAGAGTCTGAGGCTACGCTCCAGCCCCCCATCTCCACGTGCCCCTTTCACCCCCATGCCCAGCTCTCTGCCCCCACCCAGCTGCCCTGTCACTGTCTCCCGCAGCCCCACTGCCCCCGCTCTTCCCCAGGATCGTCCTGCCCCCCCAATAATCCCTGTGTCTGCCCCAGCCAGAGCCTGCTGCCCCCCAGCCACTGTCCTGCACATACACAGCCCCACGGCCTCCCACATCCCCTGGCCCCACTGCGCCCCAGCACCCTGCCCCCGAGCCCCTCCCTGAGCCCCCACCTCCACCATGATGTTTCTATCTGGGTGCCCCCTGCCCCACAGCATTCACCTTGCCCCCCCCGCCAATCGCTGCCCCTTCCCCCTGCGGCATCCCCCAGCCCCCAAATCCACCTCCCCAGCCCTGCTGACCCCACAGCCACAACCTCCCAGCCCAGCCCCACCTGCCCCACTGCCCCCCACGAGCCCAGCCCCACCTGCCCCACTGCTCCCCACGAGCCCAGCCCAGCCCCACCTGCCCCACTGCCCCCCACGAGCCCAGCCCCACCTGCCGCACCGCCCCCCACGAGCCCAGCCCCCAGCCCCCCACTTCCCCCCTCGAGCCCAGCCCCACTTCCCCCCACGAGCCCAGCCCCCAGCCCCACCTCCCCACTGGCCCCCATGAGCCCAGCCCCCAGCCCCACCTCCCCACTGCCCCCCACGAGCCCAGCCCAGCCCCACCTGCCCCACTGCCCCCACACGAGCCCAGCCCCACCTCCTCACTTCCCCCCCTCGAGCCCAGCCCAGCCCAGCCCCACTTCCCCCCACGAGCCCAGCCCCGCCTCCCCACTGCCCCCCCCCACGAGCCCAGGCCCTGGTTACCCCGCAGAAAGCGGGCGGGCGGCAAACACCAGCTGATCTGGTTCCGCCGGGTCACACAGGGGAAGGGACGCTGACAGCTCATCACGTGATCAACTTGGGCGATGGGTGAAGCCGTAGCAGCCATGTTGGACATTGGCAGAGGAGCTGCGTTGCCCTTAGTAACGTCCGTTGGCAGCCATCTTGGATACTGGCAAATAGCCAAACATACCCTCTCCCCCCGCGCCCCCCCGGGCAAGGAAGCCAGGACTCCTGGGTTCTCTCCCTGGCTCTGGTGGTTAGAGCAGAGGGGCTGGGAGCCAGGACTCCTGGGTTCTCTCCCTGGCTCTGGGAGGGGAGTGGGGTCTGGTGGTTAGAGCGGGGGGGGGGGGCTGGGAGCCAGGACTCCTGGGTTCTCTCCCTGGCTCTGGGAGGGGAGCGGGGTCTGGTGGTTAGAGCAGAGGGGCTGGGAGCCAGGACTCCTGGGTTCTCTCCCTGGCTCTGGGAGGGGAGTGGGGTCTGGTGGTTAGAGCAGGGGGGGGGGGGCTGGGAGCCAGGACTCCTGGGTTCTCTCCCTGGCTTTGGGAGGGGAGCGGGGTCTGGTGGTTAGAGCAGGGAGCTTGTCTCCTGCAGTCTATACCTGTGCTTTCCCCCCCCCCAGCGCACCCTGGCGTCTCTCCTCCCTGCCTCCCCAACACACCTGTGAGAGGGGTGGCGAAAGGGGAGGAGCCAATAGAATTACCTGTGCTGGGGGTGGGGCTTCAGGGGCACCTGGGGGACACTGGGCTGGTGGGGGCTTTGTGTCTGATGGGGGCTGGGGGAGTGTGTTACACAGCAGAGGACGGAGGGGGCCCCAGGAGCTGGGCAATGCCATGACTTTCCGAATCCCAACCCCCTCCTCCCAGAGCCAGGGAGAGAACCCAGGAGTCCTGGCTCCCAGCCCCCTGTTCTAGCCCACCAGCCCCACCGTTTCTCCCATGCCAGGTGTAATATTAGCTGTGACCTTTCCAGAGGGGCACATGGGTCTGTTTGGAACAGCTCCCCGGTTTGTTTTGCTTCCGCTGAGTCGATGTGGAGCTGACCGAGCCCTCCTACCAACCCCCCGACCCCCATGCCCCAGGATCCTGATTCCCAGGCCCCCCTTCTCCAACCCACTTGACCCCCCCTGAGCAATGGAGCAAAAGCCAACTAAGATACCAGGTAAGGGAGCAAAGACCTTGACAAAATACACTTGCCCCAAGTTGGGTCTAGTGGTTTGAGGGCAGACGGGCTGGGAGCCAGGACTCCTGGGTTCTCTCCTTGGCTCTGGGAGGGGAGTGGGGCCTGGTGGTTAGAGCAGGCAAAGCCTGTTTTTTTTAATGCATCCAGCCACATCATTGGCATTAGGCCTGCTTGCCTGTCCCCTAGACAGGGAGAATTCCAAGAGACCCCCTGCAATTTCCCCCTTGCGGGGGTCCTCTGCTGGGATCCAGCCCCTCCCCAACGTCCCCAGTCCGCTCTGCTCTTGGGGTGACGGTGCTGGAAGATTTACGCTTGGCGTTGGCCTGCCAGGGCCCCAGATTGGCAGGCAATTCGCAGAGCCTGGGGAAAGCACCCCCTGCCCCATTCTGCACTGGGCGGGGAATGTCCTCCCTGACCTCCAGCCTCCCTCTGTGAGGCATCGGCCTTTGGCCCTGAGCCTGGCACGCTGGTCGGGCTCCTGGGCACGCGGATGACCAGCACGGGAAGTAGGGGGATTGGAGCCAGTGCACAGGGGACCCACTGTCTGGACAGGCACAGAGTCAGAGCTATGGGCCTGCTGGCTCAGGGGGGCTGGGAATGGGGCACAGGGCCTGTCCACTCTGGGGGGCGCCAGCTCCCATCGAGCCCCAGGGCAGGGGACTGGCTGGCTCAGGGGGCGGTGATTGGTGTTATCTGCAGCGTACACAGCACGGGGGTCAGTGATCTCGGTGTCCGTCGTTCCCCCTTCTCCCCCCCACCCGGCAGGGTGCCCAGAGGGTGAGACCAGCCAGTCCCAGGGCAAGGACAGCCTGTGGGGCTGAGGTGCCCGGCGAGCTCCCAGGGGGCAGGATGTCGGCCGAGGTGGGGGAGCTCACCCAGATGCCGCTGCAGAAAGTGTGGATCCCGCGCACCAGCAACCGGCTGCACCAGCGCAGGGGGTGTGAGTGGGGGGTGGCCTGTGGGGGAGCTGGGTAGGGACTGGCTGGCTCAGGGGGGCAGGAATGGGGCATTGGGCCTGTCCCCTCTAGGGGGCACAAGCCCCTGGCTGGCTAAGGGAGGTGGGGAATGGGGCCCAGGGCTTGTCCCCTCTAGGGGATTCAGGGCCCCGGGTGTGGGGGTTTGAGGGTGCAGCTTGGTTTGTGGGTCTGGCCTCTAGCCCCCCATCCCTGTGCTGTGTCTGTTCTCCCCCACACAACAGCCTCCGTGCCTCAGTTTACCAATTCGCCCACTATGGTGATCCTGGTGGGGCTGCCGGCCCGTGGGAAGACCTATATCTCCAAGAAGCTGACCCGCTACCTGAACTGGATTGGGATCCCCACAAAGGGTGAGGTGGGGGGTAGTCTGGGGTTCAGAGGAGATGGGGGTGGAGACTGGGGTGGCTGGAGTCTCTAAGGGGAGGTCTGTGGAGCTGGCAGGGACAGAGATCTCTTGGGGAGGGAGTTGTGGGGCGGGACAGGGGAGTTCTCTGATTGTGGTGGCAGGAAATTAGAGGGCAGGGTGGGTGTCTGTCGGGGGGCTGTGGGGAGGAGTATGGGGACCCCAGCCCACCCCCCACTCTCCCCGCAGTGTTCAACGTGGGGCAGTATCGCCGCGAGGCTGTGCAGACCTACAAAAACTATGAGTTCTTCCGGCCAGATAACCAGGAAGCCATGCACATACGCAGGTGAGGGGGTGAGCTGGGGGCACTGCAGGAGGCGCTGGGGGTGACCCTGGCTGGGGGCACTGTAGGGGGGAAGCTTGTGGCGCTGGGGGTGACCCCAGCTGGGGGCACTGCTGGGGGGAAGTTTGCAACACAGCTTGGGGGAGGGGTGGGGTATGTGTAAGGGTCTCACCCCTCCTCTCCCCCCAGGCAGTGCGCTCTGGCCGCTCTGAAGGATGTCCACACTTACCTGAGCCACGAGGAGGGACAGGTCGCGGTAAGAGGGACCCTCCCCCTTCCTCCCCCCGCCAGGCCCATGGGCCCATCTACCCCGGCCTCATGCCTGCTCCTATGTTCAGGTGTTTGACGCCACCAACACGACACGGGAGCGAAGGAACATGATCCTGCAATTCGCCAGTGACCATGGCTACAAGGTAAAGGGGGGAGGGGGCATGGCTCTGGCCCCAGGCACTGCTATAGGGAAGTCCACAGTACTTCAGGGGCCTTGGTTGTGGGCTCCACTGGGGGGAAACTCACAGTGCTGGGGAGGGGTGTCCGGGGGGGAAATGTTGGGGAGGAGTGTCCAGCTGGGGGCACTTTCAGGTGGGAAGGGCGCAGTGTTGGGGTGGGGGGGCTGGGGGCACTGCTGGGGGAAGTGCGCAGTGCTGGGCTCTCCAGTCTCACTGTCAGACCCACTTTAACCCCCCTCCAGGTGTTTTTCATTGAGTCCATCTGTGATGACCCTGATATCATCGAGGAGAACATCACAGTGAGAGAAACACCCCCCCACCCCCCGTCAGGACCCCTTGCAGCCCGGTGTGTCCCCCCCACACACACGGGGGGAGGTGGTGGCCCGGGGTGTCCTCCTACCACACACCCAACCCACACACCCACCCAGGGGAGGAGGGTGGCCCAATATGTATGTCCCCCCCCACACACACACACCCCCAGGGGGAGGCGGGCGGCCCCGTCCCCCCCCCCACACACACCCAGGGGGAGGCGGGCGGCCCCCGTCCCCCCCCGACACACACACACACACCCAGGGGGAGGCGGGCGGCCCCGTCCCCCCCCGACACACACACACACACCCAGGGGGAGGCGGGCGGCCCCGTCCCCCCCCCCCGACACACACACACACACACACCCAGGGGAGGCGGGCGGCCCCGTCCCCCCCCCCCGACACACACACACACACACCCAGGGGGAGGCGGGCGGCCCCGTCCCCCCCCCCGACACACACACACACACACCCAGGGGGAGGCGGGCGGCCCCGTCCCCCCCCACACACCCAGGGGGAGGCGGGCGGCCCCGTCCCCCCCCCCACACCCAGGGGGAGGCGGGCGGCCCCATCCCGTCCCCCCCCACACCCAGGGGGAGGCGGGCGGCCCCATCCCGTCCCCCCCCCACACCCAGGGGGAGGCGGGCGGCCCCATCCCGTCCCCCCCCCCCAAACCCAGGGGGAGGCGGGCGGCCCCGTCCCCCCCCCCACACACACACCCAGGGGGAGGCGGGCGGCCCCCCCCCCCCACACACACCCAGGGGGAGGCGGGCGGCCCCGTCCCCCCCCCCCCCCCCACACCCAGGGGGAGGCGGGCGGCCCCGTCCCCCCCCCCCCCACCCACACCCAGGGGGAGGCGGGCGGCCCCGTCCCCCCCCCCCCACACCCACACCCAGGGGGAGGCGGCGGCCCCGTCCCCCCCCCCCACACCCACACCCAGGGGGAGGCGGGCG